>NC_085996.1:40039482-40119482 GCF_030014385.1 Trichomycterus rosablanca
TAGCTTGCTGTTGAACCCGGTCTCTGGTGGCTTCCAGCTCACACTCGGCCTCCTTCTGTCTGATCGCCACGATCTCGGCGTCCTGCGTCACCTCGTCCAGCTGCTTGTGGAGCTCCTGCACACATACACACACACACGTTATATACACACATGTTATATACACACACACGATATACACACATATGTTACACACACACACGATATACACACATGTTACACACACACACACACGTTATATACACACATGTTACACACACACATACACACACACACGTTATATACACACATGTTACACACACACACACACACACACACACGTTATATACACACATGTTATATACACACACACGATATACACACATATGTTACACACACACACGATATACACACATGTTACACACACACACACACACGTTATATACACACATGTTACACACACACATACACACACACACGTTATATACACACATGTTACACACACACACACACACACACACGTTCTACACACATGTTATATACACACACACGATATACACACATATGTTACACACACACACGATATACACACATGTTACACACACACACACACGTTATATACACACATGTTACACACACACATACACACACACACGTTATATACACACATGTTACACACACACACACACACACACACGTTCTACACACACGTTATATACACACACACGATATACACACATATGTTACACACACACACGATATACACACATGTTACACACACACACACACACGTTATATACACACATGTTACACACACACATACACACACACACGTTATATACACACATGTTACACACACACACACACACACACACACGTTCTACACACACGTTATATACACACACACGATATACACACATATGTTACACACACACACGATATACACACACATTACACATACGTTATACACACAGACACACACACATTATGTCCTGGGTTCGATTCCCAGATGGAGTTTGCATGTTCTCCCTGTGTATGTGTGGGTTTCCTCCGGGTGCTCCGGTTTCCTCCCACAGTCTAAATCCATCCAGACACTAATAACTGTCCTGTGATGGACTGGCGGCCTGTCCGGGGAGTTTCCTGTGCCCCGGCCGGTGAATCAGACCCACCGGGACCCTGACCAGGATAAAGCAGTGGTAAAACCGACCATAAAGGAATAAGTAACGTTCCTCTCCCTCACCACCCCGTCCAGCCAATTTCCTTTCATTAATTAATAACGATCACATGATCCGGCTCGTTTTTTCCTTTTTAATCCCTCCAAATTAATTTCTTGCACCCCCCCCCCCCACCACCCCACACGTCCCCCCTCCGTCGTTTTTTTTTTCCTTATTGCCGTCGTGTCATCTCCGCTTCCCCTCGTTCCTCTTCATAAACTCTTCCTCCCGTGTTCCCGAGCGGGAGCTTCGTCGCCTCTGATTGGACGGCTGTTATAAGCACTCGGTGCTCGTCACCACGCTGGGAGAACACCGTCTGAACCGCGGCGGTATTTTTAGGAGACAATCATCTCACACCGTCAAAAGAAAGAAAGCTCGCCTGGTGCGGCGGTAAATACGCAACCGGCAGGGTTCCAGTCCCGAGCGGTGCTGTACTAGTAATCGAAAGGTCAGTGGTTCAAGCCCCACCACTGCCAGGATGCCACTGTTGGGCCCTCGAGCAAGGCCCTTAATCCTCAATTGCTTAGACATACACTGTCACAGTATCTCCCATGCTCTACCATGCAGCCACTGTTGGGCCCTCGAACAAGGCCCTTAATCCTCTCTGCTCAAGACATCACATGAAAATCTTCCTCCCCTTAAACAGAACAGAACCAAACAGAACAGAACAGAACAGAATAGAACAAAACAGAACAGAACAGAACCAAACAGAACAGAACAGAACCAAACAGAACAGAACCAAACAGAACAGAACCAAACAGAACAGAACCAAATAGAACCAAACAGAACAGAACCAAACAGAACAGAACCAAATAGAACCAAACAGAACAGAACCAAATAAACAGAACAGAACCAAACAGAACAGAACCAAACAGAACAGAACCAAATAGAACCAAACAGAACAGAACAGAACAGAACAGAACCAAATAGAACCAAACAGAACAGAACCAAACAGAACAGAACCAAATAGAACCAAACAGAACAGAACCAAACAGAACAGAACCAAACAGAACAGAACCAAACAGTCAAACAGAACAGAACAGAACCAAATAGAACCAAACAGAACAGAACCGAACAGAACAGAAGAGAACCGAAAAGAACAGAACCAAACAGAACAGAACCAAACAGAACAGAACAGAACAAAACAGAACAGAACCAAACAGAACAGTGAAACAGAACAGAACCAAACAGAACCAAACAGAACCAAACAGAACAGAACAGAACCGAACAGAACAGAAGAGAACCGAACAGGACAGAACAGAACAGAACCAAACAGAACAGAACCAAACAGAACAGAACCAAACAGAACAGAACCAAACAGAACAGAACAGAACCAAAAAGGTATAAATCAGATGGAGATAAATCCGGACTATAAGCGTCTCTCAGTCTCTCAGACACGCCCGATTCCTCCTCCTCCACCCTCACCGCTTATAACCACAATATACACGTGAAAGGAGCTGGGTTCCATTCCCAGGTGAAGGGATCTGGTTCACCTGTGTGGGTTTCCTCCCACAGTCCAAAAACATGCAGGCAGGATAATCAGAGACACCAGGAATTAGATTTAATAAATGAATGAATGAATCCTCAGTCAGGAGTGGAGGTCTGCAGCAGTAGAGAGGAAATATTACTGGGGAATTGGATATGACTAGATTGGAAGGAAAATGGGAAGGGACATTCATCACACACACACACACACACACACACACACACACACACACACACACACACTTACATGGCAGTAAATAATGAGCAGTCACAGCAAAATAAAACCATTTTGCTGACCACAAAGCCACCGATCACCAGAGCGTCCAGTCAGATAAACTGGTCTCTGGTTCAAAAGTATGTGGACACGACCGTTTCAAGACCATGGGCGGTGATATGGAGTGAGGCTTTCCACAGGATTTTGGAGTGTGTGTGTGGGAACATGTGCCCAGACGAGGAATCCTGGCCTGACACCTATGGATCCATAGGTGTTGAATAGGGCTCAGGGCTGCAGTCATGCTGGAGGAAAAGTGGACCTTCCCCAAACTGGGGGGGGGGTGTTCAAATATGCTGAAATATGTTAGGATCCACCCGTGTTCCCAGTGCAGGAATGTCCCAGAATGGCACAGGACCCCGGGGTAGATTCCGGACCTTAATAATTGAGACGGGTGTCCACATATTTTTGGCCATACGGTACTTCTAAGCAATCTGTTCAATCCTCTCTGTATTCATTGGAGCGCAGATGTCCCCCCCCCCCCCCCCGTTTTAATTACGCTCATAAATAACACCTCCCGTAGTACAGCCCAAATCCAGCACGAGGACCGAGGGATTAAACTAAAGAACTGCTCATTTATTACAGGGTGACTTTGTTTTTAAACGCAGTTTAAGGCGACCATCTGCCTTAGAAGTGTAGCGGGACGGGCGCAGGATCAAACACGCAAATGCAGCAGAGATTAAAATGCAAACCACACACACACACACACACACCGACACTGAGGTGTAATTAAATGTTGTACTGGTTAGTTATTCTGTATCCGTGTGTTTATCCATCAGGGGACTTACAGCCCAACGCAGCCTCCGCCACTGACACGTGCAGCGCTTTCAATTAAATAAATAAATAAATAATAAGTAGGTACACTGATGTTATTAGGAAGAGCTCTCACATACCTAATGCATGTTCATTAATTATGGTTAGCACGTTCAGGACTCGGCTACTGTTGAAAATCTACCTTCACGGCACTAAAACAGTTCTACCAACAGGTGGCGCTGTGATAACTATCTGCCATCAGCCGGCCTGTCGATTGGCTGTGTCTGTAGAGGGCGGGACAACGTGATTGACAACAGGATAGGGGTCAAGACAACAACAACTGGCTGTGAGTCTGTATTGTGTTTGTAAGGGGGGGACACACGATTGGCTGTGCGTCGATGGGGGGGCAACGACGATTGGCTATGAGTCTGTAGAGGGCGGGACAAAAGCAATGACCTACATGTCTGTAGGCGGGACAAGAGCGATTGGCCGTGTGTCTATAGGGGGCGGGACGACGACGATTGGCTGTTAGTCTGTAGATGGTGGAACAATGGGATTGGCTGTTTATTTGTAAGGGGAGGAACAACAACGATTGGCTGTTAATCTGTAGGGGGCGGGCCAACGTTGACTGGCTGTTTGTGTGAGGAAAGGACAACGATGATTGGCTAGGAGTTTGTAAGGGGGCGGGACAACAAATGACTGGTTGTGACTCTGCAGATGGTGGAACAACAGGATTGGCTATGAGTCTGTAGAGGGCGGGACAACAGTTAAACTGGAATCCTAGTCAATGGGGCAATTGGGGTTGTTCTAGGGAGCCTGCACAAGGGGCATCTGATCACGATGGCAATGCCCTAGCAGGTGAAAAGAAGCGATCCGAGGTGGGGGTGGCGGAAGCGAGCAGAGAGAGATTTATTCCAATTGGATATGACTAAATTGGACACAATACAGACATGGCGGGATGTTCTGGGTTACCTTGATGTTGCTCTCGGCGCCGCTGAGTGTAGCCTGCAGCTTGTGCGATCGCTCCTGGCTCTCCCTGGCCTCCTCCTGCACCCTCTGGAGCTCGGAGCGGAGCTTCCCCAGCGTCTTCTGCAGCGCCGCCTCCTGCGCCTGGAACTCCATCCTCAGCTCGGCCTCGGTCTTCTTCCAGGCCAGCAGGTTCTCGGCCGTCATCTGCTGCGTGCGCTTCATGGCCTCCAGCTCGCGCTCGTAGAAGGCCTGCGCCTTGCTCAGCTTGACCTCGTACTCCTCCACCAGGCGCTTCTTGTCCTGCTTGAGCTCCTCCGCCCGCTCGGCCAGGGCCTCCACCTCCTGCTTGTGGAGCTGGCTCAGCTTCTCCTGGTCTTTGCTGTAGTTGGCGTTCTGGCTCTGGTGGGATCGCAGCAGCTCCTGGACCTGCACAACGAGACCCCGCCGGAGGAGTTAAGTGCTGACACACGGCTGTCCCGACCACCGCCTGTAAGGGCTATCGGAAACCAGGGGGGGCGAATACTTATGTACAGCTGATATTTCAGACAGGTTATATTTGGGGCGTCACTGTGGCTCGGTGGGTAGCACTGTGGCCTCACAGCATGAAGGTCAGGGTTTGATTTCCAGGTGGGGTGGTCCGGGTCCTCTCTGTGTGGTGTTTGGCATGTTCTCCCCGTGTCTGTGTGGGTTTCCTCCCACAGTCCGAAAACAAAGCAGTCAGGTGAATGTGTGTGTGCCTGTGTATAAATGTGTGTGTGTGAGTGTGTGTGTCTCTGTGTATGAGTGTGTATGTGTGTATGAATGTGTGAGTGTGTGTGTCTCTGTGTGTGAGTGTGTGTGTCCTTGTGTATGTGTGTGTATGGGTGTGTGTGTCTCTGTATGAGTGTGTGTGTGTGTGTCTCTAAGTGAGTGTGTATGTGTCACAGTGTGTGTGTGTGTCTCTGTATGAGTGTGTGTGTCTCTGTGTGTATGTGTGTGTATGTGTGTGTACGAGTGTGTGTCCTTGTGTATGAGTGTGTGAGTGTGTGTGTGTCTCTAAATGAGTGTGTGTGAGTGTGTGTCTCTGTGTGTATGAGTGTGTCCTTGTGTATGTATGTGTATGAGTGTGTGTGTGTGTGTGTCTCTAAGTGAGTGTGTATGTGTCACAGTGTGTCTCTGTGTGTGAGTGTGTGTGTCCTTGTGTATGTGTGTGTACGGGTGTGTGTGTGTCTGTATGAGTGTGTGTACGAGTGTGTGTGTGTCTGTATGAGTGTGTGTGTATGTCTCTAAGTGTGTGTGTATGTGTCACAGTGTGTGTGTGTCTCTGTGTGTGAGTGTGTGTGTCCTTGTGTATGTGTGTGTGTGTCTCTGTATGAGTTTGTGTGTGTGTGTGTGTGTGTGTCTCTAAGTGTGTGTGTGTGTGTGTGTCTCTGTATGAGTGAGTGTGTGTGTGTGTGTGTGTGTGTCTTTGTGCATGAGTGTGTGTGTGTGTGTGTGTCTCTAAGTGAGTGTGTATGTGTCAGTGTGTGTGTGTGTCTGTGTGTGAGTGTGCCTGTGTGAGTGTGTGTCCTTGTGTATATGTGTGTGTGTCTCTGTATGAGTGTGTGTGTGTGTGTGTGTGTGTGTCTCTAAGTGTGTGTGTATCCTAAAGGTGCACAGACACACCACTAACAATGCGTGCAGGGCAGAATTAGGCCGATTTCCACTAATTATAAACATACAGAGAAGAGCATCAACTTCTGGAAACATCTAAATGAGAGCGACCCCCAAACTTATCATTATAAAGCCCTGAAACACCAAGAGCTGAGCAAACATACCAGTCCCCTCATCCAACTGGTCCTGAGTCACTGCACCCATACACCACTAACACACACAGACACTCTAATAACACACACAGATACACCACTAACACACACCGATACACCACTAACACACACAGATACACCACTAACACACACAGATACACCACTAACACACACAGATACACCACTAACACACACCGATACACTAATAACACACACTAACACAATAAAGACTCAGGAACAAGAGAAATCTGTAAACCCAATTAGAATAAACCAAATTACACAAAAACTCAGAACTAAATATCTGAATTATTGGGAAACTGAAACTAAATCTCAAAGTAAAATGCAGTGTTATTTATTATTTGTTGTTATTTATTATTTGTTGTTATTTGTTATTTGACCCTAAACAGACACTACAGTGCAGCAGATTATCTGAGCACAGTATCCGACCATAAAGTAAGAAACACCCTGACGAGGTACAGACTGAGCGCACACAACCTGGCCGTGGAGACGGGGCGACACACCCGGTCCTGGCTGCCCCGGGAGGAGAGGTCGTGTCAGCACTGCACTCTCAGTACAGTAGAGACGGAGCTGCACTTCCTCACCCGGTGTACCAAGTACCACCACGTCCGCTCCCAATTCTTCCCTAAATTTAATAACATCATCCCCAACTTTACCTCCCTCCCAGAACCCGACAAACTGCCCCACCTACTGGGGGAGCACAGAGAGAGCTGCACACTAGCAGCACTCTATACACACACCTGCCACCAGGTGAGGGACAGTGGGTGACCATGTCCCATATACACATACACACACACACACACACACACACACACACACACACACAAACTGATTGTTTTACTACCTCATTATTGTAAATATTATAATTTTTATTGTTATTATTTTTGCACTGTTTTTATTAATATTTTATTCTATTTTATAATATTTTTTGCACATGTAACTGTTCTGTATATTTTTGTTCTTTCTTATTTTTATTGTTATATTTCTCTGTAACTTGCTTTGGCAATACGAATGTCATTATTTGTCATGCCAATAAAGCTTCGTTTGAGTTTGAGTTGAGTGTGTGTGTGTGTGTGTCTCTGTATGAGTGAGTGTGTGTGTGTGTGTGTGTGTCTCTAAGTGTGTGTGCATGTGTCACAGTGTGTGTGTGTGTGTGTGTGTGAGTGTGTGTCCTTGTGTATGTGTGTGTGTGTGTCTCTGTGTATGTGTGTGTATGAGTGTGTACGAGTGTGTGTCCTTGTGTATGTGTGTATGAGTGTGTGAGTGTGTGTGTGTCTCTAAATGAGTGTGTGTATGAGTGTGTCCTTGTGTGTGTGTGTGTCTCTGTGCATGAGTGTGTGTGTGTGTGTCTCTAAGTGAGTGTGTATGTGTCACAGTGTGTGTGTGTCTGTGTGTGAGTGTGTGTCCTTGTGTGTGTGTGTGTGTGTGTGCTCTCCAGCACCTCCAGGGACAGGCTCCAGCACCCCCCGCGCCCCTGATCAGGATAATGAGCTGATCACTTATTTAAGGTGGTGGGTTTCCATAGCAACAGAATACAGTGTTAAAATGGTAATATCATTCGGTGTACCGGTGTCGGCGGGCGTGGCTCGTACCTCCTGGCGGTGGGCGGTGCGCAGCTCCTCCAGCGCCTGCCTCTTCTCCTGCTCGAACTGCGCCTGGACCTGCGCGAAGGCCCTCAGCTTCTCCTCGAAGGAGCGGCGCATGTCCTCCACCTCGCGCGACATGCTGACCACCCGCTGCGTGTGCTGCGCCTCGGTGCACAGCTGCATGTCCTCCACGCGCTGGCGGTACGACTCGAACTCGGCCAGCGCCTGCCGCTTCATGCGCTCGTGCACCTCCATGGAATCCTCCAGAGACTGGATGCGGCGCTTCAGGTCCAGCTCGTCGCTGATCTTGCTCTTGTACTGCATGATCTTCTCGCGGGTCTCCGAGAGGATCTGCTGCACCTCCTCCTCGTGGGCCTCCTTCAGGGTCTGGATGGCCGCCTCGTGCTCGTCGTTCTTGGTGTTGAGGGCATAAATCACCTGGTGGGGAAAAAGAGGACGGAAGGTGTATCGAGTAGCAGCAACAGTTTAGGGAAGGTCCTTTTCTGTTTCAGTATAAAGAAAGGCTCCAGTGAAACTCCAGCGTCCTGCACAGAGCTCTGAGCTCGGCCCCACTCAACATCGACCGATCGATCGGAGCCGGACACAAATCCCCACAGACACACTACAAAGTCTGGTCAGAAGCTTCTCGGAAGAAGCGGCTTCTCTTCTAGTCGGTTTGGTTTTGAAACGAGACGTCCAACAAGCTCACGCTCGGGTGTCCAAATACTTTTGACCGTATAGAGTATCACATAAAGAGCGGTCATGTGACTCATTGACTTGTAAGTCTGAAATATGTGGACGCCCCTTTGAATGACTGAGCGTCCTGCACAGAGCCCTGAGCTCATCCTCACTCAACAGCTCCGAGATGAATCGGAACATCGACCCATCAATCAGTGCCCAGCCATAGAAATGCTCTCATCTTTTGACTAAATGGGCACCGATCCCCACAGACATACTACAAATGAGCGGATAAATCCTTCATACCTGCTTATTCAATCTGTGTTAAATTTAAAAAGCCTCTTTGTCGTCCCCTGTTGTAGAAAGAACGCCACGCTGTGATTGGTTAAAGTAATTTACTGACGGAACAATTTCAAATGACAGTAAAATTGACCAATCGTATCGTCCTTCTGAATGGGCGGGGCTTTGTTAGTGCTGACTTTATGACGGGTTCCACCCGCTGTCGTAGCTGTAATGATTTCTGTCTGTAGAGTCGAACTCGAGCTGAACTTTTTTTAGTGCTAAAGCGAGCGCTGGCTTTACTGATCAGAAGATTGTAGGTTTAAATCCCGGCAACTTGTCAACCCTCAGTCGCTCAGCTTAGTTGTGAGCAGAGGGGAACAATCAGGGTCATTTAGATCCTCAGAGAGGGCCTGAGATTTTCCTAAAATAATATAGTATATATAAAAAATAATATAATATAATAATGTACTTTATTCCACCAGGTGGGGTGACGTGTGCCCCCTCAGAACTGAAACGGTAACGAGTTCCTTTACTCAGGAGGTCGTCAGGATTTGCTGGACAGGAAAAGTAAAATTTCGGTAAGAATCACGGCGCACCCGTGAACGACGCTGATGTTATGAGCACTGTGTTCCAGCGTGGGATTGAATTGTCGTGAATGACGGGCCATTACAGATAAACAAGCCGCTCACCGGAGGATGAGAAACGGCACCAGCGCATTAGCAGGAACGCGGGGGCCCGGGCGACGCGACGCGCCCGTGAACGTGAATTAAGAAAAAAGAGCGGAGAATTTCATGAGCGCGGCGGAGCGAGCTAATTACAGTAATTATATTCGCTAAGCTGTGCGGCGCAGGTTTATTCTATAAGGTAATTAGCTGAGCTCAGGAAACTCTGCTTTTGACTAAAAATCCATAAGTTGACTTTTTAATGAGATGAAAACTTTACATTCTCTCCCTTTATAATCGATAATATAATTAAAAATACCGTTCTGAGGTCTGACGAGGCATCCGGCATCAGTACGGTTAAGTAAAAGGACACACCCGTACAGTTACTGGGATGTGTGGTTCTTCTCACCGGTACAGTGGCCCTCGTTACTGGACTGGGTGATTATTACACACGTTAGAGTGGGGGCGCTCAGTGAATTCCTGATAACTGCTGCAGTTACGCCCTCTGCTGGCTGATCGATGGTGCTGCACAGAGACGGGGGATAACGGAGATCAGTGCGTGACTCGGATCTCCGTATGAACCCATTTAGTGCAGGTGAAAAGAAGCGGCCGGTGCTGCACACTCCTCACTCAGGAGTGTCCGGCCTAGTCCGGACTAGTAATCGAAAGGTCCCTGGTTCAAGCCCCACCACTGTTGGGCCCTTAAGCAAGGCCCTTAACCTCCAATTGCTTGGACTGTATACTGTCCCAATGTTGTAAGTCGCTTTGGATAAAAAGCGTCTGCTAGATGCCGAAAATGTAAATGTAGAGGGGAAATACCATCAGGGAATCGGATACGACTAAATTAGAAGGAAAGCCGGAGGAAAGACCCAGTCTAAACGGGTGTCCTGATCTATCCACTTGTGAAGGTTTACGGTCTTGATTTGACAGCTACCCGGCGCACCTCATGAGAACCCCAGGAGTGCGGGCGCTAGTTGGCATCCTGCGCCGCGAGCGCGTCGCTGACAGCGAGGACTGATCCGATTTCCCGCCGCTTCCTTCTTGTGTCTGACATGACGAGGTCAGAAATAGAATTCCACTAGTCAGGGTCAGATCTCAGCTCTGCCACCGGTCAGCTGGGCGCCCCCTAGTGCCTGCAGCGGACACGATCGGCCGCTAGTCTGCTGGGAGGAAAAAGACGGGAATAAAAAAAAGTGGGCGGGGTTTTCGAGGCTGGTTAGTAGCCCGAGGAACGTGGAGATCAGGGCGTGACTCTCCCTAAGGAGACCGACCTCAGGCGCCGATCCACCGATAAGAAGCGGTCGTGTCAGAGGGAGGGCGGGTCAGGAGAGTATACCCTCCTCGTACACCATCGGGGTCTCCAGCAGAGGAAGAGGAACTGGCTACGACTAAACTAGGAGAAAAAAGGAGAGAAAGATCCTGAGAGCGTATAAAACCGCTGGGAGTCGGGACGGAAGCCGGGTTCATTAATTATCCGTCTCATCCATGAGCTGCATAACAAATCAAAAGGACGTCCAAAAAAAAAAAGATCAGCGAGAGCGTCCATTATACTGCACTGTAGGAGATCAGGAGGATGATCAGGAGTCCCTCAGGGGCCCGGCGGGGCCCGGTTCCACTGGAACACTGGGTCTAAAGCAGGAATATCGCTGAGATTCAACCCTGGACACCAGCAAAAGTTTAATGGAAAGACAACTGAATGAATAAATGAATGGATGAATGGTTGGATGAACTGACTGATTGATTTATTGATTGATTAATATGGATGAATAAATAAATGGATGGATGAATGATTGATTAATATAGATGGATGGATCAATGGATCAATGGATGGATGAATAAATAAAATATGAATGACTAAACAGATGAATGAATGGATGAATAGATTGGTAAATGAACAGATGGATAAATGAATGAATAGATGAATAGGTGAATGAATGAATTGATGGGTGAATGAATGCATAAATTATTAAATAAATGGATGAATGAATGATTGATTAATATAGATTGATGGATTAATAAATAAATGAATGGATAAACTGACTGATTTATTAATGGATTAATATGGATGGATAAATAAATAAATGGATGAATGATTGATTAATATAGATGGATGGATCAATGGATAAATGGATGGATGAATGGATAGATGGGTGAATGAATGGGTGGATGATTAGATGGATGGGTGGATGAATGGAAGGATGTATCGATGGGTAAATGAATGAAAGGGTGGATGAATGAATAAATATGTGGAAGGATGTATCGATGGGTTAATGAAAGGATGAATGAATGAATGCATAGATTAATAAATGAATAGATGGGTGTATGAGTGAATGGATGAATGAATGGATGAATGAATGGATGAGAACACCAAGGCGATCATGGTCGTGGTGGGTCCTTATTTACCGTTATCACCGGGCGCAGTGCTGTAACAGAAATTCTCTTTGGGCTTTGGATACGTCTCAGTACGTTCATTCATTCATTTTCGCTCGGTTCACAGAAGCGCAGGCCGGTGAGGATCTGAACCCTGTTCCAGAGAGCCGCGCTGCACCCTAACAATCCTCATAACCTTTCAACAAGGACGTTCAGAACAGAGGAGAACCGTCACCTAGCAACACACATCAGGAACCGAACCCGCTCCTCTGGATTCAGCTCAGAGCGCACCACCACTAACAGAGAGAGCTAGCGCACCGCGACGTCCAGATTCATGCTAACTCAGATATACTAGTACTGTCCATCCATCATTCATTCATTCATTCATTCATTAATCCAGTCATCTATTTATTCATCCATTCATCCACCTATCATTCATCCATCAATCTATTTATTTATTCATCCATCCATCCATTCATTTATTAATGCATTCATCCATCCATCATTCATCCATCCATTTATTTATTCAGCAATCATCCTGCGTCCATCCATCCACCATAAATTCATAATTCAATTATCCATCCATCATTCATCCATCTATCGTCCATCCATCCATAAATTAATTATTCATCCATCACCCATTCATCCACCCATTTATTCAATCATCCAGCCATCCATAAATTCATTAATTCATTCATTCATCCATCATCATCCATCATCATCCATCATCCATCCATCCATCATCATTCATCTCTATCATCATCCATCCATCATCATTCATCTCTATCATCATTCATCCATCCATCATCCATCCATCCATCATCATTCATCCATCATTTATCCATCATCATTCATCCATCATCATTCATCCATCCATCATCCATCCATCCATCATCATTCATCCATCATTTATCCATCATCATTCATCCATCATCATTCATCCATCCATCATCCATCCATCCATCATCATTCATCCATCCATCCATTCATCCATCATCATTCATCCATCATCATTCATCCATCATTCATCCATCCATCATCATTCATCCATCCATCCATCCATCCATTCATCCATCATCCATCTATCATCATCATCATCATCATCCATCCATCATCCATCCATCCATCATCATTCATCCATCATTTATCCATCATCATTCATCCATCATCATTCATCCATCATCATTCATCCATCCATCATCCATCCATCCATCATCATTCATCCATCATTTATCCATCATCATTCATCCATCATCATTCATCCATCCATCATCCATCCATCCATCATCATTCATCCATCATTTATCCATCATCATTCATCCATCATCATTTATCCATCATCATTCATCCATCATCATTCATCCATCATCATTCATCCATCATCATTCATCCATCCATCATCCATCCATCCATCATCATTCATCCATCATTTATCCATCATCATTCATCCATCATCATTTATCCATCATCATTCATCCATCATCATTCATCCATCATCATCATTCATCCATCATTTATCCATCATCATTCATCCATCATCATTCATCCATCATCATTCATCCATCATCATTCATCCATCCATCATCCATCCATCCATCATCATTCATCCATCATTTATCCATCATCATTCATCCATCATCATTCATCCATCATCATCCATCCATCCATCATCATTCATCCATCATTTATCCATCATCATTCATCCATCATCATTCATCCATCCATCATCCATCCATCCATCATCATTCATCCATCATTTATCTATCATCATTCATCCATCCATCATCCATCCATCCATCCATCCATCCATCATCATTCATCCATCCATCCATTCATCCATCATCATTCATCCATCATCATTCATCCATCATTCATCCATCCATCATCATTCATCCATCCATCCATTCATCCATCATCCATCTATCATCATCATCATCATCATCATCCATCCATCATCCATCCATCCATCCATCCATCCATCATCATTCATCCATCCATCCATTCATCCATCATCATTCATCCATCATCATTCATCCATCATTCATCCATCCATCATCATCCATCCATCCATCCATTCATCCATCATCCATCTATCATCATCATCATCATCATCATCCATCCATCATCCATCCATCCATCATCATTCATCCATCATTTATCCATCATCATTCATCCATCATCATTCATCCATCATCATTCATCCATCCATCCATCATCATTCATCCATCATTTATCCATCATCATTCATCCATCCATCCATCCATCATCATTCATCCATCATTTATCCATCATCATTCATCCATCCATCATCCATCATCATTCATCCATCCATCATCCATCCATCCATCATCATTCATCCATCATTTATCCATCATCATTCATCCATCCATCATCCATCCATCCATCATCATTCATCCATCATCATTCATCCATCATTCATCCATCCATCATCATTCATCCATCCATCCATTCATCCATCATCCATCTATCATCATCATCATCATCATCCATCCATCATCATCATCATCCATCATCATCCATCCATCATCATCATCATCCATCATCATCCATCCATCATCATTCATCCATCATCATTCATCCATCTATCATCATCATCATTCATCTCCATCATCATCCATCCATCATCATTCATCCATCATCATTCATCCATCTATCATCATCATCATCATCCATCATCATTCATCCATCATCATTCATCCATCATCATTCATCCATCTATCATCATCATCATCATCCATCCATCATCATTCATCCATTCATCCATCATCCATCTATCATCATCATCATCATCATCCATCCATCATCATCATCATCCATCATCATCCATCCATCATCATTCATCCATCATCATTCATCCATCTATCATCATCATCATTCATCTCCATCATCATCCATCCATCCATCATCATCCATCATTCGTAAATTCACCCAAATTCTATTATTTTATTAATATATTAATGTATTATTTTATGAATAGAATTAATATCAATTATTTATTTGTATCTGTATGTGAATCGTCTTTGATCTGAACAGTTCCTCTAAACACAGACGCTCTTGGTAGAGACGACTAATCCTTCAGCCAGTATCTGTTCAGTTAAGAGGACGTTCAGGTGACGCAGTGGTAAAACACACGATTGCACACGATTGGCTGTGTGTCTGTCAGGGGCGGGACAACAGCTGGAGGTTCAGGATCCCAGCGCTGGTGCATGAGTGGAATATGCATTAGCGCCACCCGGGTGCCAGGGGTGAAACTGTTTAACACGCCTGGGTGCTGCAGCCTGGATCCAGATAGATGTTCTGATGATTAGAACCACGTGTGGGTGAGGAGAGTCTGATGGAGCTGAATTAGACGACGTTGATTTATTCGCTCCTGTGCCGCTCACGGCTCGTGCAGGAAGCATGAAAGGTCGAGTCCCCGGGTGGAGCCTCACGGGTGCCACATCAGACCTTCCTGTCTGTTTACCAAGCTGCCCTCAATGTCCAAAAGAGAGCAGAACTGACTGAGGGGCGTTCTGAACACCACATACACCCATCAGCCATAACATTATGACCACCTCCTTGTTTCTACACTCACTGTCCATTTTATCAGCTCCACTTACCATATAGAAGCACTTTGTAGTTCTACAATTACTGACTGTAGTCCATCTGTTTCTCTACATGCTTTGTTACCCCCTTTTATGCTGTTCTTCAATGGTCAGGACCCCCACAGGACCACCACAGAGCAGCTATTATTTAGGTGGTGGATGATTCTCAGTACTGCAGTGACACTGACATGGTGGTGGTGTGTTAGTGTGTGTTGTGCTGGTATGAGTGGATTTAAACACCGTGTCCACTCACTGTCCACTCTATTAGACGCTCCTACCTAGTCGGTCCACCTTGTAGATGTAAAGTCAGAGACGATCGCTCATCTATTGCTGCTGTTTGAGTCGCTCATCTTCTAGACCTTCATCAGTGCTCACAGGACGCTGCCCACGGGGCGCTGTTGGCTGGATATTGTTGGTTGGTGGATGATTCTCAGTCCAGCAGTGACAGTGAGGTGTTTAAAAACTCCAGCAGCGCTGCTGTGTCTGATCCACTCATACCAGCACAACACACACTAACACACCACCACCATGTCAGTGTCACTGCAGTGCTGAGAATCATCCACCACCTAAATAATACCTGCTCTGTGGTGGTCCTGTGGGGGTCCTGACCGTTGAAGAACAGGGTGAAAGGGGGTAACAAAGCATGTAGAGAAACAGATGGAGTACAGTCAGTAATTGTAGAACTACAAAGTGCTTCTATATGGTAAGTGGAGCTGATTAGTGTAGAAACAAGGAGGTGGTTTTAATGTTATGGCTGAGCAATTGAGGGTTAAGGGCCTTGCTCAAGGGCCCAACAGCGGCAACCTGGTAGTGGTGGGGCTTGAACCAGCGACCTTTTGATTACTAGTCTAGTACCTTAACCGCTAGGCTACAACTGCCCTCCTGAGATTGCAGCGTTCTAGGGCAGAACTAGTTGACAGGAACGAACCTTCACTAAACGAGTGCCACCACGTTTGAAGCAGTGGGAATGGATGGAACCCTTAAAAGGCGGTCGGGTGGCGCAGCGGAATAACATCCATCAGCCTGAGTTCGAATCTCGGCGGTGCTATCGGCCACCCGGGCATCCACACAGACATGACTGTTAGTTCTAAGAGTGTGTGAACGAGATACTGGACTAGCAATCAGTAGGTTGCTGGTTCAAGCCCCAGCACTGCCAAGTTGCCACTTAACCCTCAATCGCTCATAAATCGTGTTCAGTCATAACTGTGATTGGCTTTGTATTCGTGACGTGACACGGCCCCCGGCGCCCACGAGGGGCCCGATGAAGAGCGCCGCGCGTCGTCTCTCCTTTGAAGTGGTCCGAGCTTTCATCTCGCTCAGGAATTCGGCGGAGGAGCCGAGCGTATCCCGATCCCGAAAATCAGACGTAGGTCCTCCGTCGGCGGGCGGCGACCCACGCGGTTCCGGCTTCTCTCCGTCAAAGACTCTCGATCGCACGCGCGAGCCGTGTGCCCGCTGTCCATCGCCATGGTAACAGCATCATACTGGGTTATTTCGGTCTGGGTTGCGGTTAGCGGTGGGAGGAACGTGGTGGGTTCGAGCTCGGCCGTGTGGGTGCGATGGAGATAAAAGCCAAGCTGGTACAGATGCCCGAGCTCAGATCAGACATAATTATTGGCAGTTTAGTCGTAGCCAGTTCCTCTTCCTCTGCTGGAGATCCTGATGGCGTATCCTGTCACGCCCTCTCTCTGATGTGACCCGTTCTTATTCGCCCGTACTTCGGTGGATCGGTGTGTGAGGTCGGTCTCACTCATGGAGAGTCATGCTCTGATCTCCACGTTCCTCTACTAGCCCACTTTTTAGTCCCGTCATTTCCCACCCAGCAGACTAGTGCCAACTAGTACACGTGTTTTTTTTGCAGCACTTACAGTACTGTGACAGTATATTGTCTAAGCAATTGAGTGTTAAGGGCCTTGCTCAAGGGCCCGACAGTGGCAACCTGGCAGTGGTGAGGCTTGAACCAGCAACCTTTTGATTACTGGACAAGTATCTTAACCACTAGGCTACAACTGCCCGGTCAGACACGATTTAGAGCAACGTATCCTGAGTTACGACGAGTGTTGTAGGGTGCTAGACTGACCTGCCTGCGGTCCAGCAGACCTGACTTTCTTTTTTTTACCTTTTATTTTAATCTAGTCATTTTTAATTCCTCTACCACTCGTACTAACCCCATGCTGGTCCAGGAGAGAGTCCACTACTCGTGCTAGGGTTATGACCAGACGGCGAAAACCGTTCGGTTAGCGTGGCTCAGATCCGCTGCGCCGCTCGAGCGCCACCGGACCACTTTCATTCCTTCAATCCAATCACTTCAGTAATAAACGTGTTTTTCTTTTAAAACTCCTTTCCAAACTTCTGCTTTCGACGTCAGACTCCGACCACGCACCAGGGGTCACGCCGCCCGAGCGTCGCGTCACGCCGCTGGATATGCTTTACGCTATATTTAGCCCGGCGTGGGTGGACTGTAATTGCACGCTGTATGGAAACTTAAACTTAAGGATTCGAGAAGATTGGCGGCTCTGACCCTCGCGAGAAGAAGGAGAGAAATGAAGAATAGCTAACTCTGGTTTTACTCCCACCCTGTTCCGGCTCGGATGTTCTAGCAGCCTGTGATTAAAGACGCGCCGAGATCGGTTAATTAAGCTGTTAATTAAGATAGAGGTACGCTCGCGATCGTTAACCTGCTCGCTAAATTAGCTCTTAAAGTTCTACAAACTTTTATCTGAGTAAAACTTCTGATGATGATGATGATGATGATGGTGATGATGATTGGGCATTTCACACCCACTTCATTACAGCCGCCTGAACGTGAAATCTAGACAAATTTCTACAAATCTACAAATTTCCCAAATTTCCCCCTGTGGGATAATAAAAGCTGATCTTATCTTATCTCAAACAGAGAAAGATCAAAGCGTTTTAATAATCTGCTTCATAAAAACATGAATAGCACCCGGGTGCACCTGTAAAACACGCTGGCATACCAGCGCCGACATCTCCAACTCACGAGTTTGAATCTCGCCGAACAACGATCGGCTCGTCCGAGGGTGGGAGTGCCAGATGGTTCTGATTTATCATAACTGCTGCAGTTACGCCCTCTGCTGGCTGATCGATGGTGCTGCACTGCACAGAGACGGGGGATAATAGAGATTGGTGTGTGATACAGTTACAAATGCGCTCGAGTGGCGCAGTGATCTGTAATGGACTACATCTATCCACCAGCTGGGCGTCCGCACAGGCGGGGCGGACAAAGGTGGAGGCCAAATCCCTACGACAGATTGGCGCCCAGTCCAGAACCTTTTTGGACCCCCCCCCAACCCAAACCTCCCCGCCCCGCCCCGCCCCATCAACCCTCGCACAGAAACCATGGCGAAAGCTCTTGACAAGCTAAAATATCATAATTAACGTTGTGCACATCGTACATACGAGGCAATTTTGCTGACTGAAATATTTACTTCAAAAAGGGCAGTGATAGCTCAGTGGTTAAGGTACTGGACTAGTAAACAGAAGGTTGCCGGTCAGGGCCGGCGCTAGGGGGGGGCTGAGGGGGGCATTGCCCCCCCAAATTGTGTCTTTGCCCCCCCAAGCAAAGCAGTCCAGAACCGGGGCTAGGGGGGGCTGAGGGGGGCATTGCCCCCCCAAATTGTGTCTTTGCCCCCCCAAGCAAAGCAGTCCAGAACCGGGGCTGTTGCCGGTTCAAGCCCCGCCACCACCAAGTTGCCACTGTTGGGTCCCCGAGCAAGGCCCTTAACCCTCAATTGTTCATCGTGTTCCGCTCATTGTGTAAGTCGCTTTGGATAAAATGGCTGAGCCTGTTTCTGCGAGCACGTTATAGAAATTCGTGGTTGAATATCGGTTACAGCTAGTCGATAATCGTGAGCGGTACTTGCTTTAATGTAGATGAGAGCAGATTGCTATGGTGACTGTTTCATACGGGAGCAGCCGAAAGAGAAAAAAAGAATGATGATTATAAAACAATGATAATTATTTGCAGCTAGAACAGGCTCTACTCCTCTTGTGTGAATTTGTGCTCATCTGGTTAGAGTTGTTTGTGAGTTCAGGCTTTGCTGTCAAGGTTTTAATGTGGCTCTGTCCAGGCCAGAACTCCCTTGGTTTGTGCACTGGGGTACAATCCTGCTAGAATAGACAAGGGCCTTCCCTAAACTGCTACTTCTGATATACACTGCATCTCTAATTAGTGACATTTAATAATACAGCAAGAAATACCTGCAGGCACGTAGCTACTCACCTGAATTTCATATTTAGGAGGGGTGTCCACATACTTTAGACTTTCGACCGAGCCCTCATACGGGCGGAGCTTCAATCTCGACCTCCACCCGACCCCCAGGTCCACAGGGACTCGACCGGGCCCTACGCCGCATTTCGGAAAGGTCAAGAGCTTCGCCAAGACGTGCTGCGCTTTCCCCAAAAATGTCAAATCGGTCGTCAGCAACCCCTGCACCCCTGTGAAAGGTAGCACACGATGCCCCTTCCGCCCGCTCGGAAACGCTGGGCGCGCGCCAATCTACCTCCTGCGCGTTGCTGACAGGCGAGAGGAAACCAGGCGTGTTCAAGAACCGTGACGAGACCCGGGTTCGAACCCAGTCCCGAGCACACGCACACACGGGCGCTGGCACGTGCCGGATGCCCATTCATCATCCGTCCCTGATCGTTCGGCCGTGAAATTGGCCATGAGGGGTGATCTGGGACAGAAATAGGTTCTCGGCAGCTGCCACCATCTGCACCCGCGACACACACACACACACACACACACACACACACGCCGTGATTTATTATGCAGAGATAGTAAATAAAACACGGCGTTACGGATGCGTGGCACAAGTGGCACACGCTCATATTTACGCTCCATCTTCAGACGTCTTAATCCCAAACCGGGATTATAATCTGGATTATTATTGGCGACGGTGCTGTCGGCCGGTCGGGCGTCCACAGAGACACTATGGCTATGTGTCAGGCTATACCTGAATGAACGTGAGCAGGGTGGCATCGGGAGGGACAGCCAGCATAAAACAATCCACTGTGGATGGATGGGCATCTGTCCGGGGTCCTGAGGATCCAGGGTTCGAATCTTAGTGGTGCTATCGACCGGTCGGGCGTCTGCATGGACATGATATAATTAGGAGCTACCTAATGTTGGAGGGGGTGGATGAAACAGGCTAGCCATCGGGAGACGCACTTGTCAGTGCGCTCTTAGCGCAGGTCCCAAGCCCGGATAGAAATAAAAGGGTTGAATCAGGAAGGGCATCCGGGGTATAAACTGTGCCAGGTCTGGTATGAGGACCAGATCCACAAGGGCGACGCCTAAATATACGAGCAGCCGAAAGTGATCAGCTGATTTAGGAGTCCTGGTCAGGGTCGGGAAACAACAGACACAAGGCTGGAATACCCTGGACGGAGCGCCGAACCATCATAGGGTTTCTGCGACCCCCCCTCAGTCACAAGATATGTGTAGATGCCCGACTAGCCAGCAGCTTGCGTAATCGACCCCTGTGCCACCCGGGCGACACGCTAAGTCTGTCCTATAGCGAGTAGCAAAGACCAAGAAGAGCAGGGAACGGTTCCGGAGGGTGAAGATCTGCGAAGATCATCGCTCCAGCACACAGAAGGACACACTCACGATGGGATGAGTGCACTCATGGATCAAAGCCATATTAGAGCTCCATAATGGGGTCTGAAGCATATCAAAAACCCATCAGGCCGCTCCCGTCCTCACTCCAGGGAGAAACAGATCTTCGTTTGGACGGTGCTCGACCATCAGGGTGCTCGGCCATCCAGAAAACCAGGGCAGGAGAAATGAAGTCGCTTCAGCAGCAAACTCTAACGTGCTAGCCCAGCGTCGCGGGCCGGAGGAGCCGCTGAGTTTAAGACTTAAGACAGCAATGCCGTCCTGAGTGTGGACTCTGTACGTGGTGCGGCTCTCTGTGAGCTGTATGAGACTGTACAGTACGCATGGCTAGGCTCTCCTTGGCCAGCGTGGAGGTGGTGCAAGCGGCGGAAGAATGGTAGAGTGGGAACTGGGCATGACCAGATTGGGAGGAAAAGGGGGGAAATGCTTAAAGAAACACAGAAGGGTGTCGGGGTACCGTGGTCCAGGTTTCAGACATGTACAGTCAGTTCGATTTAGGATCCATAGGGCGAGGTATGTGAGAAAAGCTTTATTGACCAATTTAGTCATGTCCAATTCCCTATTAAATTTGTGACCCCTGCTTCACACACAAAAACTACACTTGCCGAGGAGCCCTGCAGTCTAAGACACGCACCTCACTTCTGGACTAGGATACTGGACTAGTATTAGTTCAAGCAAGTTCAAGACCCTCCGCTGCCGATCGGCCACTGTGGGGCCCTTGAGCAAGGCCCCTAAAACCTCAGCTTGAATAAAAGCATCTGCTAAATGGCATGGCTGTGTAAAATGTAAAAGTGTAAACATAAATGACCGAACAGTGGTCCAATCGGAAGCAGCACCAAGGAGGTGTCTAGCAATGATACCACGAATAGCTCAAATCCGATCCGGAAGGTTGTGGGTTTGAATCCTGACTCTTCACACTGCCACTGTTGGGCCCTTGAGCAAAGCCCTAAACCCTCAACGCTCTGTCCCCAGCTTCTAAACAAATTGGGTGTAAACTAGGGATGTAACGATACACTCTACCCACGACGAGATACGATTTACGATACTGGGTTCACGATACGATTTTTTCCCGATTTTTTTAAACAAAATGAAATTGAAGTTTCCTTTTATTATTTCTCTTAAAAAATAAAATAAAATCTTTTTATTTATCTAAATAATGAATGCCCTTTTATTTCTGAGGGAGGTACAAACTATGCAAAACAATGCTTACTGTGTACAAAACAGAAATGAAATTTTAAAACAAATCCAACATTAAATAAATAAATAAATAAAACAAATAAAGAAAGTATCCTCACATTAATACATTTGGCTGGAAAATTCCGAACCTGGCAACCCTGTAGTGACGTGAACCAGGCGAGGTGAATACCGCCAGCTCCCTCTGCTGTATAAAGTGAATATCGATTCATCTTAAATGAATAATCGATTCGAATCGAATTCGAATACATCCCTAATGTAAACAGCAAATAAACGCATCCCATCGGCCACAGATTCTATACGTTATTAGAAGGCCGCGCTCAATAAAGCGTCCATAGGATTGCAAAGCTATTCTTAAAGCTCTGAGACTCTAGCGAACCACAGCAAGGACCAGTGTGCATTTACATCGTCCTACACCCCCGAGAAGAGGGCGTGTCTAAATCCTTAGCTCCCTTAAAACGCTCCTACTGAGGTTCTTAATTCTGAGTGATGATCTGACTGAATGACGAGGGAGCGTCCGACGCCTCCTCAGCGCTGAAGATCAATCCCAGCATTCAGTGCGGCACGACTAAAACTACAAACACGGTGGACGAACGGAATGCGGAGCAACCAACAGAGTTCTTTTCACATGTAAATAAATTCTGGTTGATGTGTAATCTGTATAAAGGTGTAATTATACGAGAGTGGGTTTATCTGTAAATTGGGGCGTCAGGGACGGTTCGAGCGTTTTCGCTACACGGAGGGAGACGTTAGCCGGCGTGCTAGTGGGGGGTTGACGGCCCAGGGCTAACTGTGTTAGCTTAGTAAGTGGAGCGTCTAAATAATCTGATTTAAGCTCCAGGTCTTACTAGAATCCTCTCTACTGAGGAGCTGATCAGGTAGGTAGTAGGGGAGCAGCGTGGGTCACCAGGTTAAATTTAACAGCAGCAATGACTTATGGGTGAATATGTAGGGAGTTCTTCCAATGGGCCCCAAAGGTTAAAAATACCAGGAAAACATGGCATCTATGGGAGAGTTCAGGGTTCCTAACCACATAAGAACATAAAGACTTGTCCTGGATGACGTGCCAATGAACGATCATATTCATAAACATCTCAACCTGCCTTATTGCACTGTGGTTCATTACAGTCCCAAAAAAGATTTGCAGCTATTAACGGATCTGCAGAAGCTTTGATCGGTGGGTGATAAGACTCCCTTGGCAACTTAAACAAAATCACCCTGCACGTCTTTAGCTAACTCTCACCATCCGCTGAGGGATGGCACGGAGTCGGAGGCCGTTTGCGAATTGCCGATCGTTAGCGGTAAAAATGAGACGCCAGGCAGTGGGAAGCTCTGGCACGGCTCACGGTTAGAGGAGCGCGGACCGAGAAACAGATGTAAGGAGCACAATCCCGATAGTTTGGGTGGATGAGTCGAAAATGATTTACCGCCCCCATCTCACTCAGCGGAGCTCGGCGGCACGGTGCCGCTTCGTAGCGGGATCGACTTCGCGCCGGGCTATAAATAGTCCTTGAGGTCTCGGTTCCGTTCACGAGCACCAGCGCCTGTGATTCTGGACCCGGAGAGGGGCCGGAAGAGCTCCGAGTGAACGGGGTCTCCGCTGCTGACGGGGTCGTTTGTTCGGGTTTAGCTGATGAGCTGGAACGATAATTTAAGAATATACATAGATCCTCTACGTCGACCCGCCGTCATTATGGAATCAGGCCTTCATGAGAAGTCTGTACGCCCGGGTTGGAAGGAGGATTAGCAGCAACTGCTGTGGATTCATCAGCTGCACCTTCACGCTTCATTACATTTAGATCCGGTGCCTGGTGAGGCCATTAAAACTCGCTGGATTCATTATTCCTGCTGCTTTAATAGCTGGAATAACTTCCTTCAAGGTGATTGGATGGCTCTGGGAACCAGGGTTCAAATTCCCAGCTGTACTATCAACCGGTTGGGCTTCTACATACAGACACGATTAGCTGCCTTCACACACGTATGAACTCGAGTGACTCCCATTCTTAATCCACAGGGTTTAATATGATGTCGCCACCCTTTTCAGCCATAACAGCTTCAACTCTTCTGGGAAGGCTTTCCACAAGGTTTAGGAGTGTGTTTATGGAGTTTTTTGACCATTCTTCCAGAAGCGCATCTGTGAGGTCAGACACTGATGTTGGACGAGAAGGCCAAAGGTGTTCTATCTATCGGGTTGAGGTCAGGACTCTGTGCAGGCCAGTCGAGTTCTTCCACACCAAACTGGCTCATCCACGTCTTTATGGACCTTGTGCTTTGTGCACTGGTGCGCAGTCATGTTGGAACAGGAAGGGGCCATCCCCAAACTGTTCCCACAAAGTTGGGAGCAGGAAATTGTCCAGAATCTCTTGTTATGCTGAAGCATTAAGAGTTCCTTTCACTGGAACTAAGGGGCCGAGCCCGACTCCTGAAAAACACCCCCACACCATAATCCCCCCTCCACCACGCTCTACACTCGGCACAATACAGTCAGACAGGTACCGTTCTCCTGGCAACCGCCAAACCCAGACTCGTCCATCGGATCACCAGACGGAGAAGCGTGATTCGTCACTCCAGAGAACACGTCTCCGCTGCTCTAGAGTCCAGTGACGGCGTGCTTTACACCACTGCATCCGGTGATGTAAGGCTTGGATGCAGCTGCTCGGCCATGGAAACCCGTTCCATGAAGCTCTACACACTGTTCTTCAGCTCATCTGAAGGCCACATGAAGTTTGGAGGTCTGTAGTGATGGACTCTGCAGAAAGTTGGTGACCTCTGTGCACTATGTTCCTCAGCATCCGCTGCCCCGCCCTGTCATTTTACGTGGTACCACTCGGTGGCTGAGTTGCTGTCGTTCCCAATCGCTTCCACTTGGTTATACCTGCACTGACAGTCGACTGTGGAATATTTAGTAGTGAGGAAATTTTACCACTGGACTTGTTGCACAGGTGGCATCACGGTACCACGATGGAACTCACTGAGCTCCTGAGAGCGACCCGTTCTTTCACTAATGTGTGTAGAAGCAGTCTGCATGCCGAGGTGCTCGGTTATATACACCTGTGGTCATGGAAGTGATTGGAACACCTGAATTCAATGCTTTGGATGGGGGAGTGAATACTTTTGGCAATATAGTGTATGTTTGGGGTCTGGGGTGGGGGGGGATCTGTCGATGGTTGAGGCCCCTGCGATGGATAAGCGTCCTGTGCCCAGTTATTCCATTTACGCTTTTATCCAAAGCGACTTGCAATTAGGAATACAATTTGAGCAATTGAGGGTTAAGGGTCTTGCTCAGGGGCCCAAAAGTGTTAACCTGGTATATGTGGGGCTTGAACTGGCAACCTGCCACATAAAGCAACATAAAGCAGATCTGTCGACTGCACGTTCTGCTATTTAATCACATTTCTTTATTGTTTTCGCTTTATTATATTCAGATCTGGCGACTAAAGAGGTCATTGAAGCACATCAGGACGGAATGAATGCCCAGTTCATAAGCCGGGCAGTGCCAAGTGGCAGGAGAGCCTAAAGCAACAACAACACACAAACCCAGCGAACAGATGATGATGCTTTCAATCAACGCAGCACCGAGGAATCCTTCAGGCAGTGGAGTGTGAAGCTAAGCGCTAACTTCAGTGCAGCGTAAACATAAAAGCTGCTAAACTGAAGGAGACGGCGGGTGATGGATGTGGAGATGAGAACAAAGTAATAAATAAGTTTGATGGAGATGCATTTTTCCACGTCCAGGGTTGAGATTCAAACCCTGAGAGCTCAGGAGCCCAGTGCTGGTGCGCTAGTGGAATGTCCCGCCGCTACACCTGGTAGCTCGCATTAAAGATGGAAAGATCGACTCTGCTGCACAGAATAATCGGACGTTTCGGAGATACCTCAACCCACTCGTCTGGCCGTAGCGATTTTGCCGGGCATGTTTCAGGGATGGAATCATTTTGACTCAAAGCGTTCCGACTGAAAACAGGGGGGCAGAAACGAGCATTAGAGGAGTGAACCTGAGTGAACGAGGCTTTGATGTTGGGCGTGTCCTGACCTGTGCTGATACCCCGTCTCCTGTCCTGTCATCACCTTCACGTCATGAGGAGCTCAGAGAGAACGACTGCAGGTAACTGTGGGGGGTAACAGAGCTGATGAACGACAAGCATTCAGATCACCTGAGAGAGCCTGGGGGGGGGGGGGGGGGGGGGGGCGCTGTCAGAGGAGCAGTACAGGAGTGTATACACTCACACCAGATTACTACTGCAACTAGTACTGCACTTACTACTATTACCATTATCACTACTGAAACTAGTACTGCACTTACTACTACTACCATTATCACTACTGCAACTAGTACTGCACTTACTACTACTACCATTATCACTACTGCAACTAGTACTGCACTTACTACTACTACCATTATCACTACTGCAACTAGTACTGCACTTACTACTACTACCATTATCACTACTGCAACTAGTACTGCACTTACTACTACTACCATTATCACTACTGCAACTAGTACTGCACTTACTACTACTACCATTATCACTACTGCAACTAGTACTGCACTTACTACTACTACCATTATCACTACTGCAACTAGTACTGCACTTAGTACTACTACCATTATCACTACTGCAACTAGTACTGCACTTACTACTACTACCATTATCACTACTGCAACTAGTACTGCACTTACTACTATTACTACCATTATCACTACTGCAACTAGTACTGCACTTACTACTACTACCATTATCACTACTGCAACTAGTACTGCACTTACTACTACTTACTACTACTACCATTATCACTACTGCAACTAGTACTGCACTTACTACTACTACTACCATTATCACTACTGCAACTAGTACTGCACTTACTACTACTACTACCATTATCACTACTGCAACTAGTACTGCACTTACTACTACTACCATTATCACTACTGCAACTAGTACTGCACTTACTACTACTACCATTATCACTACTGCAACTAGTACTGCACTTACTACTACCATCACTATTATTATTATTACTACTGCAACTAGAACAACTATTACTACTACCATTCTTACCATTATTACTACTACTAATTACCACCATTACTACTACTACCTCTAATTACCATTACTACTACTACTGCAACTAGTACTGCACTTACTACTACCAATACTACTGCTGCTACTACTACTACTAGAATTGCTACTACTAATACTGCTGATACTTCTCCTACTACTACCAATATTACTACCTCTACTACCATTACTACTACTACTAATTACTACCATTACTACTACTACTACCACCTGTAATTACCATTACTACTACTACTGCAACTAGTACTGCACTTACTACTACCAATACTACTGCTGCTACTACTTATACTTCTGCTACTGCTCTTACTACTACCAGTTCTACTATTATTACTACTGCTCATACTACTGATACTAGGACTGCTATTTCTACAACCAGTATTGCTACAACTATTTCTACTAATACTACCGCTAATACTACTATTAGTACTACTAGCACTAAAACAGCTGCTACTGCTCTTACTACTACCATTACTACCATTATTACTACTACTACTACCTCCACTACCATTACTACAATTATTATTACTACTACTACCGCTACTACCATTACTACTGTTATTACTACTACTGCAACTAGTACTGCACTTACTACTACTAATACTACTGCTGCTACTACTACTACTAGAATTGCTGCTACTAATACTGCTGATACTTCTCCTACTACTACCAATATTACTACCTCTACTACCATTATTACCACTACTACCTCTACTACCAATACTGCCATTACTACGACTACTGCAACTATTAATGCACTTACTACTAGCAATACTATTGCTACTGCTAATACTGCCGATACTCTCCTTACTACTACCAGTTCTACTATTATTACTAATTATTGCTCATACTACTGATACTAGGACTGCTATTAGTACTACTACAACTATTACTACTAATACTACTGTTAATGCTCTTACTGCTACCATTACTACCATTATTACTACTACCACCTCTGCTACCATTACTACCATTATTACTACTACCACCTCTGCTACCATTACTACCATTATTACTACTACCACCTCTGCTACCATTACTACCATTATTACTACTACCACCTCTGCTACCATTACTACCATTACTACTGCTACTGCAACTAGTACTGCACTTACTACTAGTAATACTGCTGATACTGCTCCTACTACTACTAGCACTACTATTTTTACTACTGCTCATACTACTGATACTACCAATTCTAGAACGATTACTACTTCTTTTACTACTAATACTACTTCCACTGCTATTATTACTACCAGTATTCCTACTGCTATTGCTGCAACCAGTACTACAACTACTACTACTGCTAATACTACTTTTGGTAATACTACTACTAAAACTGCTCTTACTACTACCAGTGCTCATACTATTAATACGATTAATACAAGTACTATTACTACCGCTGTTATTACTACTAATACTTCTGCAACTAGGACTGCTATTACTACAACCAGTACTACTACAACTAATACTACTGCTAAAACTACTACCAGTACTACAGCTAACACTACTAGTGCTGCTACTACTACTACTTGTCCCAATACTATTGCTATCACTACTAATGCTGTTACTACTAATCCTACTATATGGCTAATATTATTACTACTACTGCTACTAGTACTGCTATTTCTACTACTGGCACTGCTACTAATACGACTGCTTATATATATATATATTATATTACATGACAGCCCTAATATCCAGTGTCACCCAGATGATGGGAGGAGTTTTCCTGGATCTTTCACATAGTCAATTAATTCATTCATTATTTTTTTTATTTTATTAAGATTTGATGGTGATGTTTTGCAATTTGGTTCCGTTCATGACAGGACAAGTAGTTACGGTTCACCTCACTTACACAGACATGAGGAGAACATGCCAAACCACACACGAAAAGCTGGGAATCAAACCCAGGGCCTTCTGGACAGTGCTACCCACGTGCCGCCCCCACACTCTGTCAGACTGGGTTTGTTAGAATGACTTTCACAATTAAAATCAGAACTGATCAGACTTTTATCTTTTATTCCACCGCTGTGTCACAATGAGGTGAAGAACCCGAACGTTTCTCCTAACGAGGAACCGTGCTGATATAAAAACCATCTGACAGGACGTACTGAGAATCAGAACCGCTTTTGTCGAGAATAATGCAGCTCAGTGATAATAAACAGTCTGATCCGGTTCTGACGGCTTGTCTGTTCCATTTCCGGCTCAAAATATAAAAATAAGATCATACAAAAGCTTCTAAATGCTCCGCTAAAGAACTGAAATCTCATTTGCTGACATCTTAAACTCACGGGTTCGAATCTCAGCTCTGCTACCGGCAGCTCGGGCACCTATACAGGCGACGATCGGCTCATCTGACAGTGGGAGAAAATGCCGGAAAGGCTTCCTGATAACTGCTGCAGTTACGACCTCTGCTGGCTGATCGATGGAACTGCAGTGCACAGAGACGGGGGATAACGGAGATCAGGTGACTCTCTGTACGCTATACAGATCTCCATCTCTGTATAAATGCGCCTGGTGCAGGTGAAAAGAAGCGGTCGATACTGCACACGTGTCGGACGACCCTCGTGGGTCAGGAGCGGAGATCTGCAGCAGTAGAGGTGAAATATAATCTGGGAATCGGATACGACTAAATTAGGAGAAAATGCATAAAAAAACTGTGACCAGTTCACCAAGATTTTAGAGTGTCTGTGGGAATTTGTGCCCATTTAGTCAAAAGAGCATTTATAAAATCAGGCACTGATGCTGGACACGTCTTCCTATTTCTATCTATCTGGACTTGTGACCGGCACTGAGAGCGCACTGACAAGTGTGCCACACCCTTCCACGGACATTATCCAATCACGTCCGTGCGGGCGCCCACCCGGCCGATAGCACCGCTGAGATCCGAACCCTGGATCTCCAGATCCTCCACACCAAACCATGTCTATATGGACCCACAGGCGCTCAGTCAGGTTGGACACTAGTCGGAGCCTAGTGGTTAAGGTACTGGACTAGTAATCAAAAGGTTGCTGGTTCAAGCCCCAACTCCCCCAGGCCCCAGGTTGCAACTGTTGGGCCCTTGAGAAAGGCCCTTAACCCTCAATTCCTTAGACAGTATAATATCACAGTGCTGTAACACAGTACCGCTTTGGACAACAGAGTCTCCTAAATGCCGAAAACAAAAATAAATGTAAATTTTGGCTGCACGGTGTATTTTTATATTTTCTATAGAACGATAAATGCTTATTTAGTCACTACTGCGTTTATACAATAAATAATAATAAATAAATAGATTTGTAGATGCGAGGATGTGGAAAGAGGAAGGAACACGCAGTGCGGTGCATAAAGCCTTAAATGTCAGGAAAGATTATAATAAATGCTGTTATTTATCATCCATATGTACGGGGGTTGGGGGGGTATACGCTGCTATTTATTCTTATATATCAGCAGACCTGATGGGACGTAATATAAATAAAAAAAAACATTAAAATGGAATGAAGAGGGGCGTCACGACGATTATAAACGTTCAATCTGCAATTATTTACGCTGATCAAGTTTAATCAAACTGATACTAATCCATACTAATACCATAGCCAGAAGGGGGCATCAATCATTTATCTGGGCAGCTGTAGCCTAGTGGTTAAGGTACTGGACTAGTAATCGAAAGGTCACTGGTTCCATCCCCACTGCTGCATCCAGGTTGCTACTGTTGGGCCCTTGAGCAAGCGCCTTAATGCTCAATTGCTTGGACAATATACTGTCACAGTACTGGATAAAAGTTTCTGCTACATGGTGAAGGTGGTGGGGCTTGAACCAGTGACCTTCTGATTACTGCCTGAAGGGCCTTTTCCAAACTGACATAGTTACATTTGCTGCTTTTATCTAAAACTACCCTCAATTATGACTGAATACATTTTTTTAAACAATTGAGGGTTTAGGGCCTTGCTCAGGGGCCCAACGGTGGCAACTTGGTGGTAGAGGGGCTTGAACCAGCGACCTTCTGATCTACCGGTTCTACCTGTCATGTTTTTGGGAGTCGGAAGGGAACCAGGGAAACGAAATACTAGCCCACTACAGTGATTCATCAATTAGTGCTGCAGTTACGACCTCTGCTGGCTGATCGGTGGCACTGCAGTGCTCACAGACGGGGGATAACGGAGATCAGGTGACTCTCTGTACGCTATACAGATCTCCATCTCTGTATAAATGTGCCTGGTGCAGGTGAAAAGAAGCGATTAGTAGTGCACATGTGACAGAGGGGGCGTGTGTTAGTCACAACCCTCATCGGTCAGGAGTGGAAGGGGAAAAAAATACGATTTGGGAATTGGATATGACTAAATTGGGGGGAAAACAGATAATAAATAAGTAGAACATGTATTTGTTTGAAAAATACCATTGGCACTGGTGAATATAAACGTGAGCAGTATTAAAATGGGTATGGTATCGTAATTTTCATGTTTGCGCCCCCCAGTGGAGACGTTAATGCATTATTGATCCTCCACATTATATATAATATCGTTTATTCTCATCAGGTTTACAGCACGGCGAGTGAATCCATCTCTGTGTAGCGATTTTCGGGGTGTGAAGACGCCGCGGCCGCCCCGCCGTGTGCCGGATCTGATCCCCGCTGCACGCTCGAGGCTTCGGCCATCTGCTCGGGCGCGGTTTTGGCTCGTGATCCTCCTGACGAAACGCCGCGGGTCGTTCTGTAACCTCTGGATTAGAGCACGCGTGATCACGTGACCTATCGGCGCGCGCACAGAGAAGCATCTGCCACCTCGGCGGGCGAGGGGAGAAAAGCGGTCGCTGGGTGGGTAAAGTACTGGACTAGTGATCAGAAGGTTGCTAGTTCAAGCCTCAACACCACAAAGGTGCCACTGTTGGGCCCCTAAAAATGTATTCAGTCCTAATAGTAAGTCAATTTGGGTAAAAGCACCAGCCAAGTGCTGCAAATGTAAATATGTCAGTTTGGGAAAGGCCGTTTAAGCAGTAATCAGAAGGTCGCTGGTTCAAGCCCCACCATTGCCAGATTGCTGAAGTTGGGCCCCTGAGCCAGGCCCTTAACTTTCAATTGCTCATTCTGTATACTGTCACAGTAAATTATAAAATAATAAAGTTGTGAAAGAAGCGGTCGCTTGGTGGGTAAAGTACTGGATTATTAATCAGAAGGTCGCTGGTTCAAGCCCCACCACTGCCAAGGTGTCGCAGTTGGGCCCTTGAGCAAGGCCCCTAACCCTCAATGGCTCAAAATTATTTAGTTATAGTTGTAAGTCACTTCGGATAAAAGCGTCCGCCAAGTGCTGCAAATGTAAATATGTCAGTTTGGGAAAGGCCATTTAGGCAGTAATCAGAAGGTTGCTGGTTCAAACCCCACCACAGCCAAGGTGCCGTAGTTAGGCCCCTGAGCAAGGCCCTTAACCCTATATTGCTCAAACTGTATACCGCCACAGTACTGTAAGTCGCTTTAAATAAAATATACGTCTGAGGTGCAGTGATGGATTGGCGTCCTGTTTGGGTGGTGTTTCTGCATCGTGCCCCCCAAGTGATAAAGGGTAAAGACGTGGCTGCTCAAACATCAGGCGTCCGTTTACTTTTGGTCATAAATACAGTATATTCACTTCTCTGTCTGATTGTCAGTATTAAGGCTGAAAGCCCAACGTGAGCAAAACTGGAACGTGCTGTTTAAAGTCCTGATCAAGCAGCTAACAGCGTTTAAAAGGCTTCAAGAGAACAACCTCAAAATAAATGATGTTTTTTAACCTTCACACGGTGCGGACGTTTTTAATGCTAACAAACATTTACGTGCACAAATAAGTGCACATATTTCCAAGGTTACACGAGCACCTTAAATTATACCCTTGAGTGCTGCTGGCAGCCTGTAACTCTCTGCCTGCGAGCTGCCAATTCTGAATAAACATAAATAAACAGATAAATAAACAATCCAGAAAGGAAACGATCTATCATTTATAATCTGTCAGTACAAAGACACACGCAATGAGATAGAATCCATGAAGACAAAGACCAAAACCTCCAGAGGTGGTTGGATGAAAAAAGATCGATATGAAGGAAGCTGAAGCAAGAGAGAACAAAACCGCGGCTAAAAAAGAGTGACGGGTGAATAAAAGCGGCGGCCAAAATAACAGAAGCAAAAGAACAAATGAAAAACACAAAAGCATCGGCAGCCCACGACGGAGAAAGTGGACGGAACAGGGACAGTGCAGAGCCGAGCACTGGGGGTCAAAGTATGAAGCTGTAGCAAGAAGGTCTTAGGTTCGATTCCAATGTAGAGAGGTCCTTTCTGTGTCTCCCCGTGTGTGTGTGTGGGTTTCCTCCGGGTGCTCCGGTTTCCTCCCACAGTATGAAGACATGCAGTGCACAAAGACGTGTGTGTTTGCCCTGTGACCATGACCTTTGATGGGTAAAACAGACAGTATGGAACTACTCAGAGTGCCAAGCCGGAGTGCATGCGCAGCACCACACCCCACCCTACCAAGTGGCACAGGCCACACCCAGCATGGGTCCAAACGTGGAGAAACCGTGATAAACAGAAACACTTCCACCTGGAGCGAATTAATGCTCACCGAGGCGACAACAGGCGAGTGTCTAACTGACACGTCAATCATCTGCGCCTCCGTGCCCCCTCTGCTGGCCATGTTTGGCAAAGTGGCTTCATAGCAAATACACTAATAAGTTATTTTGCAAGACACTTTTATCCAAAGTGACGTACAATTATCAACTTGGCGGTGGTGAAGCTTGAACTAGCAACCTTCTGATTACTAGTCAAGTACCCTAACGGCTGAGCTACCACTGTCACTGCTACCAGAGATGGTCAGATCCTGTAATTCAGAAACCACACCAGAGCTGAAATCTCAAGCTCGTGAGTTCGAATCTCAGCTATACGGATCGATCGGCTCGCCCGAGGGTGGGAGTGTCTGCAGGGATTCCTCATAACTGCTGCAGTTACGACCTCTGCTGGCTGATCGATGGCGCTGCACAGAGACGGGGGATAACGGAGATCAGTGTGTGACTCTCCGTGCGCGATACGGATCTCTGTATGAATGGCACACGTGTCGGAGGGGGGTTGTGTCAGTCACGGCTATGATGTTTGTGCCATCTCTGCACATCGCTGCTACCCCTGCGCAAGCCGTAGCCTAGTGGTTAAGGTGCTGGACTAGTAATCAGAAGGTCGCCGGTTCAAGCCCCACCACTGCCAGGTTGCTGCTGTTGGGCCCTTGAGCAAGGCCCTTAACCCTCAATTGCTCAGACTGTATACTGCAATGTAAGTTTGGATAAAGACGTCTGCTAAATGCCGTAAATGTAAAAGCGCAGCTGGGTACGGGTAGTTCTGGTTCTGGATGGGTACTGCAGGGTAGCGTGCGCTGTAAATAGGACATGACACTCGGCGAGTGAACACCATGGTCATCGTGGTGATCTGAGTCAGTGTGTGAGTGAGCACTCAGCATATGTCTGCGCTGTGATGTGGAATCACACCCGGCAGAAGAAGTGACCGAGGACGGTGCTGGACTGGACTGTGTGAAAGCCAGTGTAAACCAACACTGCCTGTATACAGATCCACGCTGACTGGAGTGACGAGGATGGACAGGACCGGGAAGGGACAGAGCAGGTAGGATGTACTGGAGACGGTCTGAGCATGTGCAGAAGAGGGATGAGAGTTGTACTGAGGAGAAGGAGGTTTATGGGGTGATTTTCCCCTAATGGGAACAGACGAAATACGAAGTACAAGACACATATTGAGTCGTAACTCTGATTTCAGTGTAGAATTTACTTAGAATTTTTGTGTGGATGCCAAGCACTGCTGAAACTCACGCTTTAGCAAATAAACCAGCCAAGAAATGACAAGTATAAGTTAATAAATGCACAAATAAATAGATTAATAAATAAATAAATTTTTTAAAGGCCACATTAAAATGAATGTCTTTAATTTCCATACATCTCTATCTATTTGGTCTATTTCTACATTTATTTATTTATTTTGACATTTATTTCTGTAAATATACATTCATTTATTTATATATTATTTATATATTATTTATTTATCTATTTCTGTTCCCAGAACACAGAAATAGAAATTCCTGTTTATTAATTCATTCATTCATTTCTTCATTAATTTCTGTATTAATATTTTATTCATTTTATTAAATAATGTATTTATTTTAGTATTTCTACATTTGTTTATTTCTGAATTTCTACAATAATTATTTTTTCTGTACTATTTATTTGTTAATGACTGTATTTATTTCTGTATATTTACATGTATTTATTTATGAATTTAAACATTTGTTTATTTATGTATCATTTCATTTATTTATATATTTAATTATTATTAACTGATTTCTTTATTTTTCTACTTATTTATTAATTTCTGTAGTTCTGCAAGACCCGCCCACACAATCAACATATAAATATAGAAATACAGAAATAAATAAAATAAATAAATGTGGAAATACAGAAATAAATAAAAATAACAATGTAGAAATACAGAAATAAATAAATAAAAATACATAAATAAATGTAGAAATACAGAAATAAATGAATAAATAAATAAATGTAGAAATACAGAAATAAATAAGGGCTGTCACACGATTAAAAATTTTAGTCGAGATTAATCGCGATTAAAGAACAAAATTAATCTCGATTAATCTCGATTAAAATTTTTAATCATGTGACAGCCCTAAATATATATGTATTCATCTCAATTAATCGCAAACTAATAATTAAGCTAAATTTGAACAGTTATGCACATTGTTATTGCAAGAACGTGTTTACCAATAAAACATTCATAAAATATGATAGAATTATTAAATCTAAATTCATTGTAGAAAGCACATTATCTGACAAAAGTGAGGATCTTTTCCTGTTCATGACCCTGACACTGAAAACAGGTGCACCAATCATAATGTTTTGATCTAATATAAGGCATCAATAAAGCATCAAAACACAGATATGATTATTTCATAGATCTATTAAGAAAACCCTTTAATACTGTGTTTGTGCAGAAAGAATACTGGGAAATACTGTTCTAAATTACCATTTAAACATCTATAAATACCTGAAACAGTCAAGTTAGCAGACATTATCTATAAGTAATTGACTGTAGCTATATAAAAAAAGTGTTAATTAAAACAGTCCATGTAAACGCTTAGTCCATATAAATATCAGATACGAATGTGTTTTTAGAAAACTACAAACATCACAAATATAAATCATGTTTATAACCATGTGATAGAATAACCTGAATAAACTGTAGAGATGAAACATCACACAGAGCTTCACTTCTTACCGGAGGGGGAGGAGGCGGAGCTACACGGTTTTGATGGACAGCTCTAGCAGCCAATGGAAATACTCGTTACAAAGCCTTCGTGGTTTCATTCATCTTTTCATTAACACGTAAAAAAAGTGAAAACCGCTAAAAGTAGTTTATCATCGGACAGTTGATGCGCTTTACATCCTAATTCATCTGAAATACAGATAATTACCACAGAGACACACATGTATATGCCAAATAAAAATAGTTAGATTAAAAATTTTAATCTTGATTAATTTTTTTAATCGCGATTAAAATTTTTCCGCGTTAATCGCGTTAACAGCCCTAATATATACACACACATACAGTATATACAGTATGTATATATATATATAAATAAATCTAGAAAAACAGTAATATACCAAATAGACATTTGCTGTGTGGAAATGTAGAACTAAAATCAAGAGATTTATTTTAATATTTAATAGTTAATTTTTCATAACAAAACATTTATTTATTCGTTTATTTATTTATTAAACTGTTTATTTGTGCATTTATTTATTTATACTTATTTGTCTTACACACACGCAGCAAACATGATTGGCAGGTCAGTGACCCGCCTCCTCGTGCTGATTGGTCGGAAATTGCCTGTCACCTCCTATTTTCCTCTCTTATGTTCTCAGAGCCTGTGCAGCCACAGAGACACACACACACACACACACACACACACACACACACACACACACACACACACACACACACACACACACACACACACACACACACACACACACACTGGTGCTTTGCATCAGTTATACAGCGTGTTCTCGTCTAAAATAATCTTACAAGCTCCCAGAATGTGAGTTTAAGAGTTTTTTTAATTAAAGGGTCGTGGTGGATCCAGAGCCAACCTGGTAACAACTGGTGCCAGGCAGGAACCTGGACTGGGCACTAATCCCTGCCCTGGCATCACCCAGCAGTTTACAGCAGGTGATTACCTGAAATACCCCATAAAAACAAAATGCACCGACTAACCAGAAACAAAAATAGAACAGAGGTCTCTGAGAGCCCGGGGCTGTGCAACACCTACACGACCTGCACAATAATAGATCCTGCGGTTAACTGGGATGAGAGTGGACAGACTGGGTGTATTATGGATGGAGCATCGTGGATCCTGCCATACCGGTTTCGAGCAGCCAGGTTCAGGGGATCCATGTTTCTCCATGGTAGAGGGTTCGTGGTAGCCGCAGATCAGCCTTTTGATCGAGGGTTCAGATCTGGGTGAGAGTGTGATGCCTGGTGATGCATTGGCACTCTGTCTTGGGTGTTTCTTGGCAACCCCGCACTCAAAGCAGAGAGGGCTTGGGTGAAGAGTAGAGCTGGGCGGTATGATGTTACATTCAGTATACCGGCTTTGATTCCTTGTACGGTATGGATTGTTCATAAACCGCCATACCTTAGCATCGTTAATACAACAACTGTGGGCTTCAGTAGGACGCAAATCATGTAATATTGTTCACCGCTAAACGCGCTATAGAGCGCTGTGCAGATTAGATACAGCTCAAGAGGTTTCCACAATATGGTGAACAAAATAAACAAAAACAGATGGAGGATGAAGAGAGGAAGACCAAATATGCACCGGAAGAACCTGCCAAAGAAATGAGACTAAAACACTGTATACTGCACGGTCTGGGGAGCCACGGCTGTTACAGACAACGACATTACGAACGCAGTAACGATCCACATACACAAGGACACGACTCCTCTATATACAGTCGAGAAATTAGCTTTCAGAGCGATAATTAAAACACTGGATTACGGGGTGAAAACACTTCAGGTCAGTCGCTAAACCAACGTTATAAGTGACCTGGAAGCGGAGAGATTTAAGATCAACAGACCTGTGGTTAAGCTGTACAGCAGAGTTCGCAAACATGGTTTTATTTGTTAAAGTAAGAGCTGAGGGTGATTGTATAATACATAAATATTAAATAAACAATAAAAACTGTATATATTGCACCTGTTTCACGCGTCCTGATTCCATCATACGTTCATTGTGTCATTTTGTGCGGCCGAGCAAAGCTTATAATCCTCAAAACCTTCGCTATTTATTTATTTATTTATTTATTAATTGTTTAACGTCATGTTTTACACACTTTGGTTCCATTCATGACAGGACAGGTAGTTACTGCTTACACAACATTCATCAGTTCACTGTGGGAGGAAACCCACACAGACACGGGGAGAACATGCAAACTCTACACAGAAAGGATTCGGACCGCCCCCACCTGGGAATCGAACCTCTTGCTGTGAGGCGACGGTGCTACCCACATTATATACACGGTGAAATTAAAATGTACTCATGACAGTAAAATCAAGCACAGACTTATAAAACGTACCAATCACACAAAGACGGTGGGTAGCACTGTCGCCTCACGGCAAGAAGGTCCCGGGTTCCATCCCCAGGTGGAGCGGTCTGGGTCCTTTCTGTGTGAGTTTGCATGTTCTCCCCGTGTCTGCGTGGGTTTCCTATAGGAGCTATTTACATTTCCGGCATTTAGTACACGCTTTTATCCAAAGCGATCTACAATACTGTGATAATAAACAGTCTAAGCAATTGAGGGTCAAGGACCTTGCTCAAGGGCCCGACAGCAGCCGGGCAGTGGTAGGGCTTGAACCAGCAACCTTCTGATGACTGTGTTTGATATTGAACTTGAACTGATGAATGTTGTGTAAGCAGTAACTACCTGTCCTGTCATGAACGGAACCACAGTGTGTAAAACATGACGTTAAAATCCTGATAAATAAATAATAATAAATAAAACATACCGTGAAACGTCAGGATTTAAAAAAATACCGTGATACAGATGTTTGGTCATATCGACCAGCCCTAGTGAAGAGGTTACCAAATATGAATGGATGGCTGATTGGATGGATGGATAAATGAATGAATGAATAAATAAATGGATGGATGGATGAATGAATGAATAGATGGATGGATGGATGGATGAATGAATGAATAAATGGATGGATGGATGGATGAATGAATGAATAGATAGATAGATGGATGGATGGATTGATGGATGAATGAATGAATAAATGGATGGATGGATGGATGAATGAATAGATGGATGGATTGATGAATGAATAAATGAATAGATGAATGGATGAATTAATAAATTAATAGATGGATGGATGAATGAATTAATGAATAGATGGATGAATGAATTAATAAATTAATAGATGGATGGATGGATGGATGAATGAATAGATGGATGGATTGATGAATGAATAAATGAATAGATGAATGGATGGATGAATGAATTAATAAATTAATAGATGGACGGATAAATGAATTAATGAATAGATGGATGGATGGATGAATTAATTAATGAATAGATGGATGGATGAATGAATTAATGAATAGATGGATGAATGAATGAATAGATGGATGGATGAATTAATTAATGAATAGATGGATGGATGAATGAATTAATGAATAGATGGATGAATGAATTAATAAATTAATAGATGGATGGATGGATGGATGAATGAATGAATTAATGAATAGATGGATGAATGAATTAATAAATTAATAGATGGATGGATGGATGGATGAATGAATAGATGGATGGATTGATGAATGAATAAATGAATAGATGAATGGATGGATGAATGAATTAATAAATTAATAGATGGACGGATAAATGAATTAATGAATAGATGGATGGATGGATGAATTAATTAATGAATAGATGGATGGATGAATGAATTAATGAATAGATGGATGAATGAATGAATAGATGGATGGATGAATTAATTAATGAATAGATGGATGGATGAATGAATAGATGGATGGATAAATGAATTAATGAATAGATGGATGGATGAATGAATTAATGAATAGATGGATGGATGAATTAATAAATTAATAGATGGATGGATGGATGAATAGATGGATGGATGAATTAATTAATGAATAGATGGATGGATGAATGAATAGATGGATGGATAAATGAATTAATGAATAGATGGATGGATGGATGAATTAATTAATGAATAGATGGATGGATGAATGAATTAATGAATAGATGGATGAATGAATGAATAGATGGATGGATGAATTAATTAATGAATAGATGGATGGATGAATGAATAGATGGATGGATAAATGAATTAATGAATAGATGGATGGATGAATGAATTAATGAATAGATGGATGGATGAATTAATAAATTAATAGATGGATGGATGGATGAATAGATGGATGGATGAATTAATTAATGAATAGATGGATGGATGAATGAATAGATGGATGGATAAATGAATTAATGAATAGATGGATGGATGAATGAATTAATGAATAGATGGATGGATGAATTAATAAATTAATAGATGGATGGATGGATGGATGAATTAATTAATAAATAGATGGATGGATGGATGGATGAATGAATGAATAGATGGATGAATGAATGAATAGATGGATGGATGAATTAATAAATTAATAGATAGATGGATGGATGAATGAATTAATGAATAGATGGATGGATGGATGAATGAATGAATAGATGGATGGATGAATTAATAAATTAATAGATAGATGGATGGATGAATGAATTAATGAATAGATGGATGGATGAATGAATGAATGAATAGATGGATGGATGAATTAATAAATTAATAGATGGATGGATGAATGATTGGATAAATGATTGGATGGATGGATGTGCTGGTGGGCACACAGGGCAGAAGATCGAAGCATTACCTTGGTGAGCTGTGCGATCTTCTTGCTCATCTTCAGGTGCAGATCCTGCGTGTACTCCATGGCCGTTCCCGACGCCGAGGTGCTGCTGTTGTATTTACCGGCCGAGGTGCCAGCAGGGCTGTAATATTGCTGCCACCCAGCTCCAGTCGCCATCTTCACCCACACAATCCTTCACCCAGGACTAACAGCTTAAACAACAAGAACAAACCGATGAAGGTCCAACGGCACCAAAATCCCTTCTGAGCGACCAAAACACAACAAACACTGATGTTAACACCGTATAGTCATTTTTTAACGCCTTACACAATCCAGAATCGACCGTTGCGGTGATTTATAACCTGTTTTGTTATAAAAATAAGGAATGAATGCGGTTTATAGCCATGTAAACATTCTGTCAGAATTTTCTGAATGGAAAGCGCCGCTAGATCCGAATTCCTCCGCCTTCCGGAGCGTTTGACATCCAGCTGACTGGAATATTCCTTATTCTTTCATTAAAGATGTAAATCCTGACGTTATTTGGAGCCTTTTTTCTCGTTTGCGGGGTGGGTTCGCCCCCTGGTAGCCGCTGAAGGAACCCGGTATGCGGTGCGATCAGCCGCGGATCCTGTCAGCCAGGCAGCCGTTACCATGGATCACCTCAACAGTTTACCTCAGCCACTACTGAGCTGATGTCGGTCGTCTCCCACCGCTTTTCGTGACAAGCCCCGCCCCTTCTCGTAAGATACCGTTCATCATTGGTGAAAACGCTTTAGTTAGCAAGATTGACAGGTTTACTGCCCAATCAGACAGCTTGGTCGGAAAACAGGTAGGAAAAAGGCGTTCGGCATTCGAGAATTCACCTGCCTTTTCTCTCCTCAGATTTTGTATGTATCGCTACATGGCCAAAAGTATTTGGACACCTTATCAGAAGCTTGTTGGACATCCTGTTTTATTAGGATTTTAACGTCATGTTTTACAAACTTACAATCATGACAGGGCAGGTAGTTACTGGACGCTTTTTTCTCAACAGTGACGACCTGGCGGTGGTGGGGCTTGAACCAGCAACCTTTCGATCACTAGTCCAGTAACTTAACCGCTAGGCTACAACTGCCCAGTTCATCAGTTCAAGTTTATTGTCAAACACAGTCATGAACAATTCACCTCACTTGCACGTCTTTGGACTGTGGGAGCTGCCGGAGGAAACAGACACGGGGAGAACATGCAAAATTCCACACATAAAGGACCCGGACCTCTGCACCTGGGAATCAAACCCAGGACCCACTTGTTGTGAGGCGACAGAGCTACCCACCGAGCCACCGTGGCATCCCCTATTTAAAATTTGTTGCAATAACAACAGCCGCTCTTCTCAGAAGAATGTCTAGATTTGGGAATTTGTTCCCACCTGATGAAAAGATGGCGTTTGTATGTCCGGACACTGATGTTCCAGTTTATTCTGTTAGGTCAGGGCTCTGAACAGGCTTTCTTTAAACCATGCGGGGTAGTTGTAGCCTACCGGTCAAGGTACTGGACTAACAATAAAGATTTGTTGCTGGTTCAAGCCCCACTACTGCCAGGTTGTCACTGTTGGACCCTTGAGCGAGGTTCTTAACACTCAATTGCTTAGACAGTATACAGTCACAGTACTGTAAGTCACTATGGATGAAATTGTCTCCTAAATGCAGCTTGCTTTGTGAACAGGGGCACAATCATGCTGGAACAGGAAAGGGCCTTCCCTAAACCATTGCGGCAAAGTCAGAAGCACATAATTTCCTTTACATTATTGATTTGTTACGTCTTTTAGCAACTTATTAGAAATTAGAAGGGGCATCCCAATATTTTTTGACCATACAATGTATACACCTGACCATGAGCTTGTTAGACATCCCGTTCCAAAAACCTTTTGGATTAATATACCAGTATAGCATTCTCCACTCTTTTAGGAAGGGTTTCCACTAGAATTTGGAGTTTGGAGTATGAAGGATCTTTAAAAGTTTCCTCACTTTTATATTGTGGTTATAAGCAGTGAGGGATGGAGAGACCGAGAGACGCTTATAGTCCGGATTTAGCTCCATCTGATTCCCACCTTTTTGGACGCTCAGAGAAGCTTTAAGGGGAAGAAGATTCTCATGTGATGATGATGTGAAAGCAGCGGCGCATAAGTGGCTACAAGCTCAACCAAAAACAACCAAAAAGTTGGTACGATGCTGGAAAAATGCATCAGAAGGTGACGATGTAGAAAAGTAATGGAGTTTGTATTTGAAATTCTTAATAAATAAAGTTAAACCCTTGTATTAACACTTTTGGTAAGGATTTGTAAGCAGTAAGTTCTCCGGCAACAAAGAATGCAAAGAAGCATCCATGGGTAAGAAGCTTCTAAGAAGTTCACAGTGACAAATACTTCTCATAGCAAACACTCTTAACCTTATTGAGGTTGGATACACACAACTGAAAAGTTAATTAAATCTCAAATCATCCCCAGACAGATTAGACACGAAAGATTTTACATCATGCTCGCAGACTGCCATCCAACTCCAGTCTCCATCTTCACCCACACAATCCTTCACACAGGACTATCAGCTTTAACAACAAGAACAAACCGATGAAGTTCAGAGTGCTGCCAACAACACCAAAATCCCTCATTTTTTAACGCCTGATGCAACCCTAACAATAAAAAAGGTCAAAAGAAGTCTATAAACATACACTATATTACCAAATGTATTCACTCCTCCATCCAAATAATTGAATTCAGGTGTTCCGATCACTTCCATGGTCACAGGTGTATAAAACCGAGCACCTCGGCATGCAGACTGCTTCTACACACATTAGTGAAAGAACGGGTCGCTCTCAGGAGCTCAGTGAGTTCCAGCGTGGTACCGTGATGCCACCTGTGCAACAAGTCCAGTCATGAAATTTCCTCACTACTAAATATTCCACAGTCGACTGTCAGTGCTGGTATATCAAACTGGAAGCGATTGGGAACGACAGCAACTCAGCCACCAAGTGTTACCACGTAAAATGACAGGGCGGGGCAGCGGATGCTGAGGAACATAGTGCGCAGAGGTCACCAACTTTCTGCAGAGTCCATCACTACAGACCTCCAAACTTCATGTGGCCTTCAGATGAGCTCAGGAACAGTGTGTAGAGCTTCATGGAACGGGTTTCCATGGCCGAGCAGCTGCATCCAAGCCTTACATCACCAAGTGCATGGTGTAAAGCACGGCGCCACTGGACTCTAGAGCAGTGGAGACGTGTTCTCTGGAGTGACGAATCACGCTTCTCCGTCTGGCGATCCGATGGACGAGTCTGGGTTTGGTGGTTGCCAGGAGAACGGTACCTGTCTGACTGTATTGTGCCGAGTGTAAAGTGTGGTGGAGGGGGGATTATGGTGTGGGGGTGTTTTTCAGGAGTTGGGCTCGGCCCCTTAGTTCCAGTGACAGGAACTCTTAATGCTTCAGCATAACAAGAGATTCTGGACAATTTCATGCTCCCAACTTTGTGGGAACAGTTTGGGGATGGCCCCTTCCTGTTCCAACATGACTGCGCACCAGTGCCCAAAGCACAAGCTCCATAAAGACGTGGATGAGCCAGTTTGGTGTGGAAGAACTCGACTGGCCTGCACAGAGTCCTGACCTCAACCCGATAGATAGAACACCTTTGGGATGAATTAGAGCGGAGACTGTGAGCCAGGGCTTCTCGTCCAACATCAGTGTCTGACCTCACAAATGCGCTTCTGGAAGAATGGTCAAAAATTCCCATAAACACACTCCTAAACCTTGTGGAAAGCCTTCCCAGAGGAGTTGAAGCTGTTATAGCTGAAAAGGGTGGCGACATCATATTAAACCCTGTGGATTAAGAATGGGAGTCACTCGAGTTCATATGCGTGTGAAGGCAGACGAGCGAATACTTTTGGTAATATACTGTAGTGTATAATATAGTGTATATGTGTATGTAAACTTTTGACATTAACAGTATATTATTTTTAAATCTGATTCACTGAAGGACAAAATAACATAAACCCATGTCTTCTTCTCACAGCTCACAGATTGGCCTATTTTTTCCTGCAGTTTGCTTTTTTAGTATTGCTCTATTACTGTTAGTATTCAGATGCTGACTTGGCAGTATTCCTATGCATGAGAGCAATTTCGCATCTTCTGGGTGGTCCACTGGGGCTCCATGTATATCAGAACTGGCTCTTAAGAGTTTTTTTTATAGTCGGGAAGGACCGATGATTTAGTTTGAGCACTAAACTGAATTTTCTAATCCTATTTGATGGCCCGTGGTTATGAGGTGTTTCCTGGACTGCTGACGTTGTTAAAGATCTTGAGTTCTGTTCTGCAAGTGCAATACTTTACTCCTGACCCAGAAGGGCTGTGACTGGCACACGGCCTCTCCGACACGTGTGCAGTACAGACCGCTTCTTTTCTCCTGCACCAGGCAAGTTCATACGGAGATCCGTATCATGCATGGAGAGTCACTCACTGATCTCCGTTATCCCCCGTCTCTGTGTAGTGCAGCACCATCGATCAGCCAGCAGGGGGCATAACTGCAGCAGTTATTAGGAATCCCTCAAGCACTCACACCCTCAGACGAGTCGATTGTCGTCCGTATAGGCCGGTAGCAGACCTGAGATTCGAACACAAATTCGAGATGGTGTGCTAGCTTCAAGCGCCACTTATTTCTCATTTTCATACAGGGGATTCAGAAAGTATTCAGAGCCCTTGACTTGTTGCACACCTTGTGCTGTGAGTTTGATTTTAAAGAGATATATTTTTACCATATTTTGACCACTTTAAGTTGTCCCTAGGTACCAATGAACTGTTCTAACCCTGCACCCAGTGTTTCTGAGTGGAACCAAACCAACAGTGACCATAAAGAGAAAGACGTTAATAAAAATAATTACTAGATATTAAATATTAAAGCAGCAACAGGGTCTTGGGGGCCAAATGTTGATCCTTGTCTCTGTTCCCTGTCCGTGTGGATTTACTTTAGGTACTCCAGGTACTTTAGTTTCCTCACAGTTTCTCAGAGTATCTCAAAGTGCTCCTAGACGTCGGTGATATTCCCTGCGATGATTTTGCATCCCTCGCAAGGTGTGTTCCCACCCTGAGCCCGAAAATTCAGTCCTAAAAACGATTGGCTTCTCTCTGCAGCGCTTCATTAAACAGAGTGATGCTGGATTGATTTAGAATGTTTAAAAAATAGGGCATGTCCTTATTTATTCGCCGGCTGATAAATAATGCATACGACTTCCTTTTTGACTCAGGCACTTCGCGATAATGCTACTGAAATATTCTCTTTCGCTGCTGAGCCTCAACAAGCACCGTTTCATAGTGAGATCGGTGAGACGTCATTGGCACTGGCGCATCATTGTGCTTTATTTACCCTTCATTTAACATAGTACACATATAAAAATATATATATACACTGATCAACCATAACATTAAAACCACCTCCTTGTTTCTACACTCACTGTCCATTTTATCAGCTCCACTTACCATATAAAAGCACTTTGTAGTTCTACAATTACTGACTGTAGTCCATCTGTTCCTCTACATGCTTTGTTACACCCTGTTCTTCAATGGTCAGGACCCCCACAGGACACCCACAGAGCAGGTATTATTTAGGTGGTGGATGATTCTCAGCACTGCAGTGACACTGACATGGTGGTGGTGTGTTAGTGAGTGTTGTGCTGGTATGAGTGGATCAGACACAGCAGCGCTGCTGGAGTTTGAGAATCGTCCACCAACCGAAAATATCCAGCCAACAGCGCCCCGTGGGCAGCGTCCTGTGACCACTGATGAAGGTCTAGAAGATGAGCGACTCAAACAGCAGCAATAGATGAGCGATCGTCTCTGACTTTACATCTACAAGGTGGACCGACTAGGTAGGAGCATCTAATAGAGTGGACAGTGAGTGGACATGGTATTTAAAAACTCCAGCAGCGCTGCTGTGTCTGATCCACTCATACCAGCACAACACACACTAACACACCACCACCATGTCAGTGTCACTGCAGTGCTGAGAATCATCCACCACCTAAATAATACCTGCTCTGTGGGGGTCCTGACCATTGAAGAACAGGGTGAAAGGGGGTAACAAAGCATGTAGAGAAACAGATGGACTACAGTCAGTAATTGTAGAACTACAAAGTGCTTCTATATGGTAAGTGAAGCTGATAAAATAGACAGTGAGTGTAGAAACAAGGAGGTGGTTTTAATGTTATGGCTGATCAGTGTATATATATATACAAATGCTCTTTTGTACTAGGGAGTGAGCACAAATTCCCATACACGGACATTCTCCAAAGAAGAGCACCTGGTGTTCTAGCTGGAAAGATCAAATACCATCCGTTTTCGGGACGGGGCGTCCGGCGAGCTCACGTTCAGGGGTCCGAATACTTTTGATCATGCGGTGTACCAACAGCACGTCATGCTTATATTTCTCTGCTGTTGTAAGGGCAGCGTGAGGTGGAAGAACACCATGCCTTTAGAAATCAGGACGTCTGAGGCCGGGAGGACAGTCGCTAGTCTGACTCACTCCACCGCCCTGAGAGGTTAGAACCCAGGCAGAGGAGCTGGCACAACCATCTTTCTCACCTCGGGAAAACAGAACGACCGTCTCTGACCTTGTGAGGCTGACAAAAAAATCATGAGGAAACTGTCTGAGACACGAGCGGCGCCTCCGACCGACTTTTATCATAATATTAGTGATAATATTTCATTCATATAAAATAATAACATCAGTATAACACAGTGATGTGAACAGAACACATCTGACTGTATCAGCATACGATATACAACCAAAAGTATGTGGACACCCCTTAAATTGTGGTATTCAGGTCTAGCGGCCACTCCATTGTTAACAAATAATAAATAAAGCTATAAATTGATTATACATATGGAATTATATGCTTTCTACCTTGTAGGGAGGTCAAACAGTTTGGGGAAGGGCCTACCCTATGCACCGAGTGCACAAAGTGAGGCCACTCTGTTTTGATGGGGGTTTTAAAATATACTTTATAATATATTTATTCACCTACAGCTTAGTTTATTGCACGCAATTCCTAAGTGACTCTCACTGACTATAGCAGGTGAATTCTCTGTGCCCATATAAAAAGTGCTAAAAAACATGCAAGTCCACTATTGAATCTGCAATTAATTATATTTAATTAATTACCTACCAGCAGTTGTAGCCTAGTAATGAAGGTACTGGACTCACAGTCAAAAGGTTACTGGTGCCAGATTGTCACTGTTGGGCCCTTGAGCAAGGCCCTTAATCCTTAATTGCTTAGATAATACACTGTCACAGTACTAAGAGAGGTCAGTAAAGACACGGGGTGTGTCTCAAAACCTGTTTCTCTTTTGGTGGAGGTTCTAAAATATACAGACAGCAACTTTTATTATTTATTTATAAACATTTAACTTTTTTGTATGCATTTATTAGTCGTTATAATGACTGTCACTGATTATAGCTGGTGAATTCTCTGTGCCCATATAAAAAGTGCTAGAAAACGTGCTCTGCTATCAGCAGCTATAACTGATGCATTTACGCCCTCTGCTGGCTGATCGGTGGTGCTGCGCTACACAGAGATGGAGGATAATGGAGATCAGTGCGACTCTCCATTAGTGCAGGTGAAAAGAAGCGGTCGGTACTGCACGCATGTCGGAGGGGGCGTGTGTTAGTCAAAAGTGGAGGTCTGCAGCAGTACGATCGGGAATTGAATATGACTAAATTGGAAGAAAAACCCAAAGACTTAATGAGATGAAGTCAGGTAATGACATAATTGATCCTAAACGATTCCCCTCGACCCTGAACCTCGACTCTGAGCAGAACCAGACTCCTTCATCTGGTTAGGGATCAGACATCAGTAACGATCTTCAACCTCACCAGGAGGCAGAATGGATTTTCACTCAGCGCTCTCTCGGGGGCAAGGGAACGAGAACCAGAGATCTCCCGAGTTCCGTCTCATTAGTCACGTCCCCAGGGAGGCATCCTCGTCCTCTTAATGCGCTCCCAGCACGCATCGTTAACAGTGTACCTGTCGGCTGGAATAATTACCAACGACGCATCCACAACACGAACCAGCGTGGGGGAACGAGTTGCTCTTTTCCTCCTGTGTGGAATTCTAGTGACACGCTATGTGGTCAAAAGTATGCGGACACCACTCTAAATAACTGGTTTTGCTTTTTAGCCACACCCACTGCCAACATCCCTGCACACCCAGAAATACGGTGAAACAGTAACAGTCAGTGTTGATCTTTTTGATCATCTCTGTCATTAGATACGCTTTTAATTTCATTTCCATCCGCTGTTTTATCCTGGTCAGGATCGCAGATGATCCCTAGACAGGGTGCCAATCCATCTCAGGACTTTGGCCAATCCCGCAAACGTAGCCAGTCATGTCTGTGTAGATACTTGGCTTCCTCATAAGTGCTGCAGTTACACCATCTGCTGGCTGATCGATGGTACTGCACTGAACAGAGACGGGGGAAAATGGGGATCGGTGTGTGACTCTCAATACGCGATACGGATCTCCATGTGTTGGTCACGACTCTCTCGGTCAGGAGTGGAGGTGAAACACCATCAGGGAATTGGATATGACTAGATTGGGAGAACAGTTGAGGGGAAAACGCTCACGACTCCCTACAGTGTGAAGTTCCCTTCCAACTCAACGACTTCACTCCCTACGGTTCGAATATCACTTAAAAAAAGTGTGAATTCTACTACAGGGAATTACTTGGAACGTTGCATGTGAGCCAGGTGTTCTTATCGAGCATGTAAATAATCTATACATTGTCTATATATTGTATAGAGATACCAAGAGCCAGAAATGAATTCCTTGTGTGTTCAGATTCTGATGACTAGTCTCTGACCAAATTACTAAATGGGCACAAGTACCCACAGACACACTCCATATAGATTTGCAATCCTTGATTCTTATGCACTAGCTTACATGACGTTCTAAAGAATCGAGGGTTCCGAGATCATGGGGTTTGGAACAAATCCTCCGAGTCATGTTCCGAATTCTAGAAAGGCTCACCTGTAGCGGCAGCGTAGAAGGCAGCTCCGTATCGGTGCCCGCGGTTTGGGAACGAGCCACGTGCTTGACTGGATCCACCCGCAGGTCCCGTTAACCCTCATCAGTATGTACCAGTGTGACAGAGTACAAGGTAACGGGAGTGTCCGCTAACGAGGCTATCTCATAGAGGGCCTGGCGTGACCCCAATGTGTTTATGTGTATTAGTGAGATGGGGGGAGGACGCGGAGCTCTGTCCACACATACACACACACACTCGCTTATGGACTTCTGTGTCCACGCCATCAAGGTCACTGACCAAGCAGCAGTTACCGCGCTTCCTTAATAATACGTCTAGCAGGCACTGCCGATTATGCCCGCTAGATGGTGCCCAGCCGACCGGTGGCAACCAGTTTCGAACCAAGAAGTTCAGAATCTCTGCGCTGGTGTGGTAGTGGAATATCCTGCTGCTCCACCTGGGTGCCTGGGTACTATTTGTTAAAGAAATGGTATCATGTTCTACATAGGGAGGCTAGAAAATATTAAAATATATCAAATACAGCGGTACCTTGTAACTCGGCCACTAGTCTGCTGGGTGGGAAAAAACAGGACTAAAAAATAAGTGGACGGGGTCTTTGACGCTGTGTAAGGACCCTGGTTAGTACCCTGAGGCGCCTGTACAGAAGTGGAGTGTGTTAGTGTGTGTTGTGCTGGTATGAGTGGATCAGACACAGCAGCGCTGCTGGAGTTTTTAAACACCTCACTGTCACTGCTGGACTGAGAATCGTCCACCAACCAAAAATATCCAGCGCCCCGTGGGCAGCGTCCTGTGACCACTGATGAAGGTCTAGAAGATGAGCGACTCAAACAGCAGCAATAGATGAGCGATCGTCTCTGACTTTACATCTACAAGGTGGAGCGACTAGGTAGGAGTGTCTAATAGAGTGGACAGTGAGTGGACACGGTGTTTAAAAACTCCAGCAGCGCTGCTGTGTCTGATCCACTCATACCAGCACAACACTAACCAGGGTCCTTACACAGCGTCAAAGACCCCGTCCACTTATTTTTTAGTCCTGTTTTTTCCCACCCAGCAGACTAGTGGTCGATTCTGTCTGCTGCAGGTACTAGGGGGCGCCCAGTCGACCGGTAGCAGAGCTAAGAATCCCAGCTTCAGCATTTATTTATTTAAATACCTGAGTGTCCTCATTACATGACCCAGGATTGTTTATGGGATGAATCACTGTGTGCGCCGACATGCATCAGTTCATCAGAAGTAAACCGTGACTCAGGATTTCCATTAACACCCACCGTGGACATTTATCAGACCTTTTCAGACCTTTTCAGATGTTCCTGTATGATTCTTCTGTACTGATCTGTGCTCGGCATCCGGCGGATTAATATCAAACAGATTCTGTATCGTCTGATTTTACCCGTGACAGAAACACGGAGGTTATGTTTACGCCCCCGTCTGAGTCATTAGACGTACATAAAAACAGACGCCTAATCTCAGTACATTTACATTTTTTATATTTGGCATCATGGTGTGGGCATCTCAGGTGGCTGCTAGTCTATTAGTGGTGAGATCCAGGCAAGTCAGGCGTCTGCTATGTCCAATGCGCTCTATGTGCAGGTCCCAATAAAAGGGTTGTGTCAGGTGCCAAAATAGTTGGTATGATGGTGTGGGGTGCTCAGGCGGCACAGCGGAAAGGTACACTAGTACATTACTACTGTAGGGATCCAGGGTTCGAATCTTAGTGGTGCTATCGGCCAGTCAGGCGTCTGCTAATGTCCTGGGGTGGCCGAAACAGCCGAACTGAGCCAGTGCAGGTCCCAAGCCCTGATATAAACAGGAGGGTTGCATCAGGACGAGTATACGATGTAGTTAGATTCAGTCTGGGAGCGTCTGTGCTTCTTTTTAGTGTCCTGATGTATTTTTATTAATTAATATCAGTTTGTTCCTCTTTTATTCCTCCTGATCAGCATCACTGCTGATCCTCCTGTAAAAGCACGTGGACCGAGGCTGGTCAGCAGGTCGTATCTCTGCAGCGGTTACGCCACCCTGCCCTCTTTTCTGCACACGTTATATAATCAACTTTTAGTGCAGCGTTGTGCATCCGCGCTTTCCCAAACCTTTAAATCATTTATTTCATATAAAGCACAAGCAGGTGCTCCTCAAAGGCAGGAATTAAAATTTATGATCTTCAGATTTCAGTCCTCGGCTTTAGTAACTCTGGTGATGCATGGGAATGAGAGTCTGGAAAATGAGAAGGTTGGAGGTGTGGTGAAGGCAAGATTCAATCAATTATGGGTAGCGCTGTTATTTGTCTAGGGTGTTTCCTACCTTTCACCCAGTGAATTGTACCCACCACAACCCTGAATAGAATAAAGCAGGTGGTAAAACAGACCCAATGAATGAATGATTGAATGTTGGTGTCCAAAATCCTCCAAGTCTCTCAGGACGCATGTAAATAACGTAATTAAATGTAAATATTGTGATTAAATAAACGTAAACTGTGCTGATAAATGCCTGAGAGTGGATTATAGTAGGGTACGTAATGATTGATGCCTGCTGTAAGGTGTTAATTTAGGTAGGGGGTATGTCCTGTGTACTCCTTGATCCTGTCCTAGACAAGGAAGCTGACACCACCTTTATTCTCTATTGTCCTCACATATTTTGTAATTCTAGTTGCTTTTAGTGTTATTTTTTGTTGTAATGCTTTGACAGTTTTGCTCTCATTACAGTCAGTAACATTTACACCGATCAGCCATAACATTAAAACCACCCCCTTGTTTCTACACTCACTGTCCATTTTATCAGCTCCACTTACCATATAGAAGCACTTTGTAGTTCTACAATTACTGACTGTAGTCCATCTGTTTCTCTGCATGCTTTGTTACCCCCGTTCATGCTGTTCTTCAATGGTCAGGACCCCCACAGGACCCCCACAGAGCAGGTATTATTTAGGTGGTGGATCATTCTCAGCACTGCAGTGACACTGACATGGAGGTGGTGTGTTAGTGTGTGTTGTGCTGGAGTTTTTAAATACCGTGTCCACTCACTGTCCACTCTACTAGACACTCCTACCTAGTTGTTCCACCTTGTAGATGTAAAGTCAGAGACGATCGCTCATCTTCTAGACCTTCATCAGTGGTCACAGGACGCTGCCCACGGGGCGCTGTTGGCTGGATGTTTTCGGTTGGTGGATGATTCTCAGTCCAGCAGTGACAGTGAGGTGTTTAAAAACTCCAGCAGCGCTGCTGTGTCTGATCCACTCATACCAGCACAACACACACTAACACACCACCACCATGTCAGTGTCACTGCAGTGCTGAGAATCATCCACCACCTAAATAATACCTGCTCTGTGGGGGTCCTGACCATTGAAAAACAGCATGAAAGAGGGCTAACAAATATGTAGAGGAACAGATGGACTACAGTCAGTACTACAACTACAAAGAACTACAAAGTGCTTCTATATGGTAAGTGGAGCTGATAAAATGGACAGTGAGTATAGAAACAAGGAGGTGGTTTTAATGTTATGGCTGATCGGTGTACATACAGCTTGTGTTGTGCTGCCACCTGGTGGATCTTCAGCACATAAGCAGCTGCCTCACCGAACCTTCAAATCGGTGATTAACTGGCCATAAACTGTTGCCATAAATTGAACATGGGGGGTTCAGCATGACCCATAATCAAGGCCTAAAATATCAAGGTACAAAAAATAGGGTTTTTATGCCCTGAAATAGGTCTCATCATCCGTGGTCTCATCAGGAGCAATGCCAGGTGTTTTTATGGGTGCATACAGGGGTCAATAATAAACACTAAACATTGGGTCATATTCTGGTCAGAGTCGACAGTCCATCACAGGACACACACACACACACACAAACACACACACACACACACACACACACACACACACACACACACACACACACACACACACACCTCTAGGGTAATTTAGTATCTCCAGTTGACCTGACTGCATGCATTTGTACTGTGGTAGGAAGCCCACGCAGACCCGGACCACTCCATCTGGGAATCAAACCCAGGATCTTCTTGCTGTGCTGTGAGGCGACCTAGCGACTGTGCCACCTACTTGTATGAACTTTCCCATGTAAAATATACAAGCCAAATTTGCCAAATATGATCCCACGTATCACACAAACTACAAATATGGTTCCACAGTGACCTTAATAATAAATAAATAAATAAATAAAGGAATAACAGTATCTAGATGTTCCTAGGCCAGAATTGGTAGTGATTTGAGTAAACATTTGTGAAATGTAATTTTCTACATCAATTTTTTTAATGGTTTGTACTGACATACTGTATTAAGCGCTACCTTAAAGATTTAAGGAAGCACAAGGTTCCTATATTGGTTCATGCTAAAGAAACTTTTCTGGAACTGTTGTTGCATTCCATTTGGTTATTCCTCCCTCCAACGTTTCTCTGCTCTTCTCTTCACTCCTATGATCATTCATTTTGCATTTAATTTTAGCTTAAAATCCTCAAAATTGAGTCTGCCCAGGAAAAATGTTCTGTGAAGTTTTACAGTAAAACTGTTAAGTTTACAATTGAACCATAATAGTTCATAGTTCTACTGTCACCTTTACAGTTCGACCATGAGTACAACTGTGAACTCTCATGTTACTATGAAGTTCATGGTCACCTCTTCCAGTGTTGAATAATATTGACTGTGAAGTTTACAGTTCAACTAAGAATAGTTCATAGTCACCTCTTCTAATGTTTGATGTTTACAGTAGTTTACAGTTCAATTATGGTCATATAGGTAAGAGACAAGATACAAATATGAAAGGCAAGAGAATATTAATGTATATAATATTATGTAATTATTTAAAGGAGGTATGTGAATGAAGGGTGTAAGTGTATGTGTGTGGGGGTAAGTGAATTACATGACATGAAAAATGTCAAAAAGACATTTAAGCATTTATGTAAGAAAATTACAAAAATACAAAATATACAGTGGGGCCAAAAAGTATTTAGTCAGCCACTGATTGTGCAGGTTCTCCTACTTAGAAAGATGAGAGAGGTCTGTAATTTTCATCGTAGCTACACTTCAACTATGAGAGACAAAATGAGAAAAAAAAATCCAGGAAATCACATTGTAGGATTTGTAAAGAATTTATTTGTAAATTATGGTGGAAAATAAGTATTTGGTCAATAACAAAAGTTCAACTCAATACTTTGTAACATAACCTTTGTTGGCAATGACAGAGGTGAAACGTTTCCTGTAAGTCTTCACCAGGTTTGCACACACTGTAGCTGCTATTTTGGCCCATTCCTCCATGCAGATCTCCTCTAGAGCAGTGATGTTTTGGGGCTGTCGCTGGGCAACACGGACTCCACAAATTTTCTATGGGGTTGAGGTCTGGAGACTGGCTAGGCCACTCCAGGACCTTGAAATGCTTTTTACGGAGCCACTCCTTCGTTGCCCGAGCGGTGTGTTTGGGATCATCGTCATGCTGGAAGACCCAGCCACGTTCCATCTTCAATGCTCTCACTGATGGAAGGAGGTTTTGGCTTAAAATCTCACGATACATGGCCCCGTTCATTCTTCCCTTAACACGGATCAGTCGTCCTGTCCCCTTTGCAGAAAAACAGCCCCAAAGCATGATGTTTCCACCCCCATGCTTCACAGTAGGTATGGTGTTCTTGAATTCTTCTTCTTCCTCCAAACACGACGAGTTGAGTTTTTACCAAAAAGTTCCATTTTGGTTTCATCTGACCACATGATATTCTCCCAATCCTCTTCTGGATCATCCATATGCTCTCTGGCAAACTTCAGACGGGCCTGGACATGTACTGGCTTAAGCAGGGGGACACGCCTGGCACTGCAGGATTTGAGTCCCTCTCGGCGTAGTGTGTTACTGATGGTAGCCTTTGTTACTTTGGTCCCAGCTCTCTGCAGGTCATTCATCAGGTCCCTCCGTGTAGTTCTGGGATTTTTGCTCACCGTTCTCATGATCATTTTGACCCCACGGGATGAGATCTTGACCCCAAGGGAGATTATCAATGGTCTTGTATGTCTTCCATTTTCTTACAATTGCTCCCACAGTTGATTTATTCACACCAACCTGCTTGCCTATTGTAGATTCACTCTTCCCAGCCTGGTGCAGGTCTACAATTTTCTTCCTGGTGTCCTCTTTGGTCTTGGCCATGGTTGAGTTTGGAGTCTGACTGTTTGAGGCTGTGGACAGGTGTCTTTTATACAGATAACGAGGTCAAACAGGTGCCATTAATACAGGTAACGAGTGGAGCACAGAAGAGCTTCTTAAAGAAGAAGTTACAGGTCTGTGAGAGCCAGAAATCTTGCTTGTTTGTTATTGACTAAATACTTATTTTCCACCATAATTTACAAATAAATTCTTTAAAAATCCTACAATGTGATTTCCTGGATTTTTTTTCTCATTTTGTCTCTCATAGTTGAAGTGTAGCTATGATGAAAATTACAGACCTCTCTCATCTTTCTAAGTAGGAGAACTTGCACAATCAGTGGCTGACTAAATACTTTTTGACCCCACTGTACTACACCTCTTATACTGACACTGTCACCCTTTATTACAGAACAAAAACTGATTTGTATTTAATAACTTCAATAGCTTTTAAAGTATTTGTCATATTGCTCTAAAACAAGTTGTATTTTATCAAGTGTAACCCACATTACATACAACTCTTATACTGACACTGTCACCCTTTAGCATTGCACACCATGCACACACGACTGTTTCTATGTAAAATGTAGTATTGCACACCTTACACACATGCCTACATTAAATACAGTAGTATGTAATGTGGGTTACACTTGATAAAATACACTTGTTTTAGAGCAATATGACGAATACTTTAAAAGCTATTGAAGTTATTAATAAACATTTGGTTTTTTTATGTAATAAAGGGTGACAGTGTCAGTATAAGAGTTGTAGTATGTAATGTGGGTTACACTTGATATTATACAACTTGGTTTAGAGCAATATGATGAATACTTGTTACTGTTTTTGTAGCCCCAGATAAATACATATCCTAAATCATTTCATTCTAGGACTATGCTGTAAAAGAGAAAATTACAAGGAGGCCTGGATCTTGGAAACTTGAAGTAAGTGCTAGTTGATTTTTGAAAAATAGATTGTGTTTAAAATATATTTGTGTTAAAATATGTGAAACAACTCACTTCTTTACAGTTTTCGTGCTGACAATATCTATTCATCCATCCAGTCATCCACCTTTGTGTCCACCTGCCCATCTACAGTATGTATGCTTAAAGCCCTGACTGTTTTCAGCTTCTGTTGGGTGTGTTACTACGGGGTAAATGCTCAACTGTGTACTGATCGCATAGGTGCTGATATTAATTAATTGTTTGATTATTTTTCAGTCTACTAGTGAATCAGAAGATTCTGATGATTCAGATGGTCCATGCTGATCCATCTTAAGGCAGTCTGAGCTACTAAAATAATGAAATTAAAGAGAGAGAACATCTGTCTGTAGCGGTGCATTGGTACAGATGAAGGTAAGTCATGTTTTTCAGCAATAAATATTTTGTGCACCATAAGAATTAATGGTGAGATCACTAAGTTCTTATATCTCGTCATATATTAAACACTTAAACAACAGATTATATTTAAAAATAAAATACATGGTACCCCTGTCTGTCACTTTACCTTCTGCTTAAGATCAATCAATCTTTTGACCATGTATAAATATATGTCTGCATTTATATACTGATACGCTCACCAAGTCTATGCATTATGACACATCAGATGTAAGGCATTGCTGATGAAATACACTGCCTGGCCAAAAAAACCCGGCAAAAACAGCTTCAATTTGCTAGGGAGCATAAAAATTGGACTCTGGAGCAATGGAAGAAGGTCATGTGGTCTGATGAGTCCAGATTTACCATGTTCCAGAGTGATGGGCGCATCAGGGTAAGAAGAGAGGCGGCTGAAGTGATGCACCCATCATGCCTAGTGCCTACCGTACAAGCCTGTGGGGGCGGTGCTATGATCTGGGGTCGCTGCAGTCGGTCAGGGTCTAGGTTCAGCAACGTTATGTGCCCAAAGAATGAGGTCAGCTGACTACCTACTGATGGCACGGGCAAATTCCAAGATGACAATGCCAGGATTCATCGGGCTCAAATTGTGAAAGAGTGGTTCAGGGAGCATGAGACATCATTTTCACACATGGAATGGCCACCACAGAGTCCAGACCTGAACCCCATTGAGAATCCCCAAGATCTTGGAGGAAAATTAATGCAACTCTGGACAGAAATAAATGTTGTGACATTGCAGAAGCTTGTGGAAACGATGCCACAGCGAATGCTGCCATAATCAAAGCTAAAGGCGCTACAACCAAATATTAGAGTGTGTGACCTTTTTTTTGGCCAGGCAGTGTACAATTCAATTATATAATTGTATAATATATTACTGTATAATAAAATTATATTCTTGTATAATTACCATTGTAAAATAAATTAATAAATGTAATATAATTATGTAATAATATAACAAATACAATCTATAACTATTATTTTCTATATTACTATTATTATTGTACATGTAACATTACAATATAGAATGCCAAGTTGGTAAATGTGTTATCAGTTACTATTTAGAAGGAATCTCTACCAGTTGTTTTTGTGTTTGAAATCATACCGTTGCTTAATAAATGGCAAAGAACCAAAGATACAATTCTGGCTTGTGAGATCCATACACTGTATTGTACTGTATAATTGATGTCAAAGTAAACTGTGAAGTTCAGAGTAAAACTGTTTACCAAGTTTACAGTGGAACTGTTAAACGTCACAGTAAAATAATCAATCTGGTTTACAGTTTTACTGTGAAATTGTTTATAGTGTGAAATAATTCATGGTCAAACTGTGAAAGTTCATAGTGGAACTGTCAACATTACTATGAAATTTCACAGTAGAACCATGAAGTGGCCAAATTACCATCATAAATTCATGGTAGAACTGTAAAATAATTCACAGTTGTACAATGAAATTTCACAGTAAATTTTTTTCCTGGGTGTAAACTTGGCCTAACATGCAGTAATTGAACACAAACGCTGAAAAACTCTGAGAGAAAATCTGCAAATCATACATTTTACCCTGTAGAATTTTAAACCAGTTTCTGATGTTTTTTGACTGTTGATCATTAGGGGCTGATACATTTATAGCATCATTTATAAAAGGTGGATTTTTCTTGCTGCAAAATATCAGTTTAAAGCTTTTGCATCCTATGGTCGTAATTAAAATAGTTATAAATTGCTTAATTACTAAGTACTTGTTTTAAAAGCATAATTCAGCTAGGTAGTATGGTTCATGCCCTGTGATGGACTGGTGACCTGCCTGGGGTGTTTTCTGCCTTTTCAGACCCACTGCATAAAAATATTTCACATGAATCGAGCAGTCTGTATCCACTCAATGTCAATAAGTAATAGGTTAATAAGGTTTCTTTTAGAAGCGTGGTGTTCAGTCCTCTCAGTGCTGTTCCAAATCCTTTCATACGTCTGTGAATATTTCACGTACTGCAGTTCTTGTCACGACCACAAGAGGGCAGCCGCTTCCTACTCAGCTTCTTAACCTGCAGCTCTGACAAACTATCGGGCACCAACTCCAGTCAGAACTGAACCGAATCCAGTGAGTGGGCAGAATCTGGCAACATCAACACTTGTTTAGTCTAATCTATGATCAGTAGTTTGTACCTGCTCAGTGTCTGAATGATGCTAAGGGCAGAAATAAGTGATTAAAGGACCTTTAAGCGCTTCAGTATCTGATTAGCCCGTGTAGCATCATTCATGTTTTGCCCTACAGATCAATAACAAACTCATTTTTTTATTAATTATTATTTAATGTTGTATTATTAATAATTATTACATTTGTGTGATAAAGAATTTATATCCTGGCATAAACAACAGCAAATACACTGATCGGCCATAACATTATGACCACCTCCTTGTTTCTACACGCTGTCCATTTTATCAACTACACTTACCATATAGAAGCACTTTGTAGTTCTACAATGACTGACTGTAGTCCATCTGTTTCTCTGCATACTTTGTTACCCCCTTTCACCTTGTTCTTCAATGGTCAGGACCACCACAGGACCACCACAGAGCAGGTATTATTTAGGTGGTGGATCATTCTCAGCACTGCAGTGACACTGACATGGTGGTGGTGTGTTAGTGTGTGTTGTGCTGGTATGAGTGGATCAGACGCAGCAGCGCTGCTGGAGTTTTTTCGTACAGACACCTCACTGTCACCTAAAATATCCAGCCAACAGCGCCCCGTGGGCAGCGTCCTGTGACCACTGATGAAGGTCTAGAAGATGAGCGACTCAAACAGCAGCAATAGATGAGCGACCGTCTCTGACTTTACATCTACAAGGTGGACCGACTAGGTAGGAGCGTCTAATAGAGTGGACAGTGAGTGGACACGGTATTTAAAACCTCCAGCAGCGCTGCTGTGTCTGATCCACTCATACCAGCACAACACACACTAACACACCACCACAAAGTGCTTCTATATGGTAAGTGGAGCTGATAAAATGGACAGTGTAAAAACAAGAAGGTGGTTTTAATGTTATGTTATCATATTTATTTATTTATTTTAAGTGGTATATATATATTGGACGTCGCCACAGTGGATCTGGTCCTCATAATCAGACTCGGTACACCGGATGCCCTTCCCTACACAACCCTCCTTATTGTATCCGGGCTTGGGACCTGCACTAAGAGTGCACTGACCAGTGCACCTCACAATTCCTGGACTAGGCTGCCATTCTCCATTCTGACAGTAGCCAATCATGTCCGATAGCACTACTGGGATTCGAATCCTGTATGAGTTTCTACTGGGTGTGCAACTCACACAAACACACCAGTAGGTGGATTGGTCTTTTCTAGACTTTATTTCTTCTAGGTTATTAAATGAGAACAGGATAAATCAGTGTGTTGGTATTCTGTGTTGGCACCTTGCAAAGAGTGTTTCTGGGATCCATGAAATATAAGTGACTGAAGCTACTACCATCCCATGGCCCACATATAAACCATTTCTTCACAAAATAAGTGTAAACAATTACTGAGAGTGGTGCTCATACACTGGTGGTAAATAAAACATAGAAGGTTTTGCCTGAGGTAAGAGTCTTTTTTGGGAAGGATGGGGGTCCAAGTATTAATTAGGAAGGTCAGACCCTGCCCCATTCGCCTCCTAATTGGAACCATGGTGGGTTGAGTAGTGTGCCGCAGTATTTACTGAATAAACACTTTATAACCGTCTCATTCCGAGCTGACTCCCGCGTGACGTGTTAAACCTAATAGATTTTTTTGTACATCTTTGCGTGTGTCGTTTTCCTCGTTTATTAAGTCGACAGCCACTTATGTGCAGGATAAAATGAAATGGGACACTTTAAACAGGGTCATTAGAGTTCATAATGCGCTAAATACCAGTCGGAGGACGAGCTGTCGGGGAGACGATGCTCTCCAGCCTCCTGTTTTACACGCCAACAATGCAGGAAAGGTCGCAGAGCCCATCGGGGAGCAGAGATCTGACATTTACAGAGAGTTTAAGCTCTGCCACAGTTTCAGTTTCCCTATTCAGCAGATGCACATTCCAGAAGAGCCACAATAACCAAAAGTTTATGGACACCCCTCCCTCACGTTACGCTTTATTTTTTACGTTACACTTTTTTGACTCTCCTGAGAAGATTCAGAACCTGGAGCTGCAGAACCACCACAGGTGAAGTAAATCCAGTTAAACACAGATACATGTGGAGCTGTTAGACTGGGTTTGATGGTTATTTTACACAGATGTTTGTTCGTATCGTGGAACTTTAGTGTTTTATCGCAAATCGATTATTTGTGCCGAGGGTCGCGGTCAGAGTAAAGCGCAAAACTCTTCTCACGTCAATGAACTAAATAAAACAACAACTGAGACAAACACGTCACGTCTTCTTATCACCAACAGCTGATCCATGCTTTTTACACAAAAACGACAAACGATCTGTAACAGCAGCACAAATCCCCACAGATAATCTACACGCTCCACCATCATGTTACTCTTTACTTTAGTTGTGTAACGCCCATCATTGATGACGCAGGCTTGGTTCCCAAAAACTAGTGGAAACGCGGGTCGGTTCCCTACAAAACACCAAAGTTCTAAGAAACCTGAACAGAACCGGTTCAAGAACCAGAACCAGAGTGGAAAAGCGCTAACAGAGATCCGTATCGTGCACAGAGAGTCATGCACCAATCTCCATTATCCCCCGTCTAATGCATTTGCATTTATTATGCATTAACGGCATTTAGCAGACGCTTTTATCCAAAGTGACTTGACTGATATGCTTTGAGCAATTGTGGGTTAAGGGCCTTGCTCAGGGACCCAATAGTGGCAACTCGGCAGTGAGGAGGCTTGACCTTCTGATTACTTGTTCAGTACCTCAACCCTTGAGCTACGACTGCCCTGTGTGCCACGTCTCTGTGCAGCACCATCGATCAGCCAGCAGAGGTCGTAACTGCAGCAGTTCTAAGGAACCATTTCCGGCACTCCCTCCCTCGGACGAGCCAATCGTCGTCTGTAGAGATGCCCAACCTGCCAGTAGTTTGGTGTGCTAGTGTGTTTTTCCACTCCCTCAGAGCCATGACCGACCTTAACCCCATTAAACAACTTCGAGATGAATTGGAACATCGATTGTGAACATTGATCACTGTCTGATTTTAGTCCCTGGGTTGGTAACTGAATCAATCAGCCAGTCGATCGATCAATTAATCTGTTCCAATCAAACGGCTGAATAATATGATCACATTTTTATGTCGATGGAAGCTGAGAAAATATAAAACTACAGCCACAATACCTAGATCAGGCTACTCTATCTCTAAATGACTGTTGTGACTCCATCGGTGGCTGGAAAGATTAGCAGATGTCAATTTCTGCCATAAAAAACGCAGCTTGTCAGCTTATCACACCAACACCCTTATTGGCATGCTTGTCATCAGCTAAAGGAATTGCTCAAGGTGGGCTATACTGCTTCAGTACATCAGCAGGATAGAAGGAAAGGTAGCAAGGGTTAAACTATTGATCAGAAATCTTTCATTATGTAAATACTTGCATGTAGGAAAATTAATGCTAGAATTTAATAAACGTGGCTGCGGTCCGCTGGCCGGGCGCCTACACAGACACACGATTGGCTGTGTGTCTGAAAGGGGTGGGACAACGACTAAAACAGGGATCCTTGTCTATGGGGAAGGTGCGTTCTCTGCTGACCAATCAAGAAGCCTGTACGGAGGTGTGGCTGATCACGTGGCTTTCAGCCCCTAGCAGGTGAAAAGAAGTGGCGGTGGCTGTAGCGGTGAGGGAGAGATAAGCTCCACAAATAATGTAATCTATAAGAAATGAATCTAGCTTCATCTTATTTAAAGATTATTTCCAAACTGGGGCAATGTGAAAAGGTAAAAAAATACAACCCCAATCAGTAAAAGTTGGGACAGGATGAAAAATTTTAATAAAATATAAACACAGAGTTTCTTACATTGACTTTGACGTTTATTTGATGTCAGACAGGATGAATCTGAGATATTTCATCTTTTATCTGCTCAACTTCATTTCATTTATTAATAAACATCCATTCCTGCATGTAAGGCCTGCAACACATTCCAAAAAAAGTTGGGACTGTAAAGCATTTACCACTTTGTAATGTTGAGGTTCCTTTTCACCACTTAAAAGACGTTTTGGCACCGAGGAGAGTGATTTAGTGTTTCAGCTTTTATTTCATCCTGTGCCTTCATGATTCATCTGACCACAACACACATCTGTCTACTGTGTGATGGTCCATCCTAGATGCCTCCGAGCCCAGAGAAGTCGATGCCGCTTCTGGACATGGTTACCATAAGGATTCTTTTTTGCACAGTAAAGTGTTAAGTATGATTAGTGCAGTAACTCTGTATTGTAGAGCTGATAAAGGTTTGATAAACTAATCCCTCACCCATGTGGTTATATCAGCTAGTGTTGAGTGGAGGTTCTTGATGGCGTCTGAGGGATGGAAGATCACGAGCGTTCAGATTAAGCTGCACCCTCCACCTTTACACACTGAAATTCCTCCTGATTCCTTGAATGGTTTAATGATATTCTGCACTGTAGAGGGAGAACATGCAAATCCCTTCCAATCTTTCTTTGAGGTTCATTGTTTTTAAACATTTCAATCATTTTCTCACACATTTGTGGACAAACTGGATCCTCTGATCATCTTTACTCATCAGAGACTCTCAGCCTTTCCTGGATGCTGCTTTTGTACCAAACCATGATCACAATCACCTGTTCACAATCACCTGTTTAACATCACATCATTATTTAGTGTTTTACCTCAATGAAATGCAGGAATGGATGTTTATTAATAAATGAAATGAAGTTGAGCAGATAAAAGATGAAATATCTCAGGTTCATCCTGTCTGACATCAAATAAACGTCAAAGTCAATGTAAGAAACTCTGTGTTCTTATTTTATTAGCATTTTCCATACTGTCCCAACTTTTTCTGGTTTAAGGTGGTAAAAAATAAATTAAAAAAACACAAAATAAACCGAGTAAAATTCACCTTCTCTTGTTTGGATGGACAGCAGCTTAATACCAGGATTTAAATTACTTCCCTTTAAAGCAGCTCTAAATTAAAACGCCTGCTTATTTAGGATAAACATAAATATCTGTACATTCACGGCTCTGCTGTTATAGGTCCGTCTGCTCGTGCTTCGGTGTGCGAGTCTGTGCCGGAAGATAAATGTCATTAAAGTACAATTTCACCAGCGGGGTTTAAATAAAAACACTGTATGAATAATGCATTATTGTAATTACGGCTCGTGGAGGCGCATTACTCAGCGCCGAGGTTACATAACTCACCCCAGGCATGAAGGCCACTTGAGACGGGGGTGTGAGGTGGAGGGTCCATCTATCTCCATAAAAAAAATACACAAAATAAATAAATAAAAGAGAAAAACCTGCTCACTGGTGTGACCCTTATTTTATTTCCCTCGCCGTGAAGTGGATGATTTAGGGGCGCAGGAGGGGACGCGGATACGACGCCGTAAAGCTCGCCATATTGCTCGGCGTTCAGGCTTCGTCTCTGCTCTCCGTCAGGGTCTTGTGAGCAATAATGAGGAAGCACGTGCTCGCCGGGCGTGATAATGAGACCCGGAGTCGAACTACAACGGGAAAAGCTGGTAACCTTGGAGGTGACTGGACCCAGAGGTGCAGGGGTCAATTAGCCTCCCGAATTCTCACTGTTTTCGTAGACAGGTTTCGCCCAACGCACAACGAGCTAGTAAATTTAATTGTATGTTAATTTAGCTAATTAAACAAACCACGTCTTAATCCGTACAACCAGGGTCAAGATCTCAATCCATCCAGTGTCTATGTGCTGGATCCTACTGGAGGTACAAGGTACAAGACCCTTTGGGGGTCCAAAAACATGACATTAGGTGTAACAGCGTCACACGAGACACAGCGTATCGAAACAAGTCAGCCCGGAGTGAGATGTATAGAAGGTATTCAGTAAACACACCGGCCCGCTACTCAGTCCACCAGGGTTCCAGTTACAAAACAAACACTCATCTATACACATTTGACACAATCTGATCAATATAATATAATTGCAATTACGATATAATTCCCACTCTGCAGCCGCCCACGAATCTCAGTGGTACTATCGGCTGGTCGGGCACCTGCACCTGAGATAATGTCCAAGGCGGAGATGTCGGAGCCGCTTTTAGCGCCAAGAGTGAAATCCTGACAATATTAGTTATGAGTTTTAAAGTTATGATGACCTTCCACCACGTGTGCCACCCTAGTTTTGCCAATCAGTATCGACACAAGTCAGTTCAAAGTGAGACAGATAGAAGGTATTCAGTAAACACTCCAGCCTGCTACTCAGTCCACCATGGTTCGAATAACAGGGGGAATGGGGGGGATCTGACCCTCCTAATTAATACATGGACACAATGTGACACAATCACGCCCACTACTGCTGGGTTTGAATCTCAGCTTTGCTACACACACACACACACACACACACCAGTTATCCTGACTGCTTGTCATTGGACTGTGGGATGAAGCCAAACTCCACACAGAAAGGACCTTTATTACAGACGTTTTATTTATCGGTTTTCCCACACCAGTTGAAAAGTGCGGCCTCTGCTGAGCGGTCAGGGCACCTGCACGAGACCCCGCCCCTAGCTGGTGAAAAGAAGTGGTGGAGAGGGAGAGATAACCTCCAAATGACTGTGACCTGATTAGGTGAAAAAAGAGGGAAAAAAAACAATAAGCATTTTAATCAATTAGGAATTTATTTAAAAATAATGTTTATTTTACAAACCCTGTCCCAGAAAAGTTGGGACACTTTCTAAAAATGTAATAAACTGTTCTGGAAGGTTCCACAGTGTAGCAGTGTAGGAGAATTTAATCTTTGTAAGCAAGGATGGGTCGTGGTTCACCACTGTGTTCCAAACTTGTGTTCAAAAACAGCACAAGATTGCAAAGAATTTAGCTCGTTCACCATCTACAGTTCATAATATCATAAAGAGATTCAGGGAGTCGGGGAGATCTCGGTGCGTAAAGGCCAAGGACGGAAAGCGCCACTAAATTTGTGTGACCACGTTTGAGAAACCATCATGCTACTGTGATTAGTACTTCAGAAAACCATCGTCACTTAACACAGTCCGCCGCTGCGTCAAGAAACGCAACCTGAACCTGTATCATGCAAAGATGAAGTGTTCTCCGGGCTTTATGTCTGTCTGTCTTTCTGTGTGTTTGTCTGTCTGTTTTTCTTTCTGTCTGTGTCTGTCTGTTTTCTCCACGTTTCAGCTTGTCTTCAAAGATCTGAGCTAAAAGTCTGTCGGTGCCTCTAAACTCCTGAAACATCTACAGAAACTAAACCATTTTTAAGCACGGTTAGGAGGACGTGTCTTTAAAAAAAACGTCTCAATACCTCAATCATGTGGAACGTTTCTGATAACCGCGGTGAGAATGGCGTTAATTATTCCATAGAGCTTCGGACGCTCCGCTTCCTGTGTGAAGCTTTTGATTAGCGTCTATTCATCCACGTTGAGCGCTGCTTGTGTCGCTCCTCATTATCCACTATAGTTCTGTAAAGCGTAAAATAAACCACATGTTTTCACCCGCGCTGAGGAGCGACGCTCTTCAGTTCTTCATATCAGCTGCTAGAGGAACCAGGTCTGATCTCCTGAATAACTGAACAAGCTGCTTGATTTCTTCTGTGTGACGAGAGCGAGAACATGAAGCTGGTTCAGGTTTAGTGCTTATATTTGTACTATTTTATTTCTGCATTTTCTCCCTTTTTCTCCCAGTTTAGTCGTAGCCAGTTCCTCTTCCTCTGCTGGAGACCCCGATGGTGTACGAGGAGGGTATACTCTCCTGACACGCCCTTCCTTCGGTGGATCGGAGCGTGAGGTGAGTGTCCGGCTGCTCCCAAATTTAGGTGTCGCCACAGTGGATCTGGTCCTCATACCAGACTCGACACCAGATGCCCCTCCTGACACGACCTTCATATTTCTATCTGGGTTTGGGAGCTGCACTGACCGCTGCACTGACCGCTGCACTGACCACAGCACTGACCGCTGCACTGACCACAGTGGCTGGTCTGTTTCAGCCACCCCTCTTTTCTCAGCCAGTCATGTTCATGCTGGTTCAAACCCTGGACCATCTAACCATGGCTAGTGTACTTTACACCGGTCTGTCTACATCTGTCTGACCATCTTTCTGTTGGTCCCTCTGTCTGACTGTTTTTGACTGTTTCCGTCTGTCTGTCTTTCTTTCTGTCTATTTCTGTCTGTCTTTCTGCCTGTCTTGCTGTCTGTCTGTTTTTGTCTATCTGTCTATCTGTCTGTCTGTCTTCCTTTCTGTTGGTGTCTGTCTGTCTTTCTTTCTGTCTGTCTTTCTGTCTGACTTTCTTTCTGTCTTGCTGTCTGTGTCTGTGTGTCTGTCTTTGTCTTTTATTGTTGTTGTTTTTCTGTCTGTCTGTCTGTCTGTCTGTCTGTCTGTCTTTCTATCATTCTGTCTTTTTGTTAGTCTATCTGTGTTGGTGGCTCTCTCTCTCTCTCTCTCTCTGTCTGTCTGTCTGTAGGTCAGGAGTAAAGCTCTCTGGATCAGTGATGTACTACCCTGGATCCTCCTCACAGTCGAGCTTTGATTTATTTTCCTCTTTTCTCTGATTATTTTCAGCCGGTTTAACATTTCCCTAATTGCACGCGTCTCCTCGCATTCGTACCCCAGATCAGGCTCTCATTCATTTATTAATTAGGCCGGGATGAGGAGTGCGGGCGCCTCGGTACGGTGCGCTGATTGTGACTGACAGAGGTTTGGGGGGGGGGCCCGACGTCCTCAGACCTTCGGCGTCCAGCGGCCTGGAGTCCTTCAGCACCTCCAGAGGTCGCGTTCATCACCAAAGTTTCAGCGAAGGATCGGTGATTAGTTCCGGATTATTACACAGGCAGAGCTAATCAATCTAACGAGGGAGAGGAGCGCACTCGTCCTCATGTTTCATCTCAACTGTATGCAATGGGCCCTTTCTGTTGGCTCACTGAGGCCCCCTAGTAGGCTGCGACCCCCCAGTTGAGAACGATGGTTTTAAACAACCCGCTTTGCTTCTCTGCTCGTTTACAATGTTTACCGCGATCCGACTGGAGTGCAGCTGCTCCTGTTTATGCTGTAAATTCGTCTTTACGGTGTCACTAAAACAACAACAACAGCAACATCTGTGGAACAGCTGGACGTCGGCATGTTTTACAATTGCCGTTTATTCCTGGCACGGACTCAGGAGCAAAATACGCTTCACCCCTGGAGAGGAATCACAATCGCCAACGGAGATAATCAGAAGTTTATTATAAAACGCTTCCGCTGCAATTAACCGTCATTCTGTGCAGATCCAGGATGAGGACTAAACCTCCACTAAACCTGATTAGAACCTGTCGTACGGCAACGTGCTGCCATTTATAATTCGGTGTCTTTCTGTAGTAAAACCGTGTTTTACTATGTTGCAAAAAAAAACATAGAGAATATACCCTCCTCGTACACCATCAAGGTCTCCAGTAAAGGAGGAAGGACTGGCTATGACTAAACTGGGAGAAAAGCCTCAGTAGGAGCATTTTAAGGGATCTAAGAATTTAGATACGCCCTCTTCTCGGGAGTGTAGGATGATGGGAAATGCGTCTGTGTGTACAGAGAGAGCTAGGTTTTCACACAGACCCGTTAGTTTAGATTAGTGACCATCATTTTGAGATTTTGCTCTATTCTCTGTCCTCGGTTAATAGAAATTACTTTTATAGATCTGAATTGACACCTAAAAAAAAAATGAAAATGTTTGACCCCTAACGGTGTTTATAAAGCCCACACGGGCGCTACCGGGACGTTACTGCACCCATAAAGACTTTATAAGACCTCACTCAGATTTAAGAGGGAACAGAGCGGCGGCTCCGTTTCATATCACACAGTATAAAACCTGCAGCAGCGTTTACTGGATTCTAATACCAGCAGCTGTAAATTACAGAAATTCACTGTCTTATAAAATCTGTGTAATTAACAGTCCTGGTTTTTATTAATGTATAAAACACAGACGATATTATTTACATATAAACGCCACGATGGGTTATGGTGACCAGAAGTGATTGTGCTGTACGGAGGGCTGAGCAGTAATGGAAGCCTGCAGAGCATAATCAAAATAAATCAACAATTAATGGAATATTGGAATAGTGGAATAGTGCACATGTGTCAAACTCAAGACCCATGGGCCAAATCTCGCCCGCCACATGTCTGTGGTAAAGGAGAACAATATAAATGTAGAGATACACTGATCTGGCATAACATTAAAACCACCTCCTTGTTTCTACACTCACTGTCCATTTTATCAGCTCCACTTACCATATAGAAGCACTTTGTAGTTCTACAATTACTGACTGTAGTCCATCTGTTTCTCTACATGCTTTGTTACCCCCTTTCATGCTGTTCTTCAATGGTCAGGACCCCCACAGGACCCCCACAGAGCAGGTATTATTTAGGTGGTGGATGATTCTCAGCACTGCAGTGACACTGACATGGTGGTGGTGTGTTAGTGTGTGTTGTGCTGGTATGAGTGGATCAGACACAGCAGCGCTGCTGGAGTTTTTAAACACCTCACTGTCACTGCTGGACTGAGAATCGTCCACCAACCAAAAACATCCAGCCAAAAGCGCCCCGTGGGCAGCGTCCTGTGACCACTGATGAAGGTCTAGAAGATAAGCGACTCAAACAGCAGCAATAGATGAGCGATCGTCTCTGACTTTACATCTACAAGGTGGACCGACTAGGTAGGAGTGTCTAATAGAGTGGACGGTGAGTGGACACGGTATTTAAAAACTCCAGCAGCGCTGCTGTGTCTGATCCACTCATACCAGCACAACACACACTAACACACCACCACCATGTCAGTGTCACTGCAGTGCTGAGAATCATCCACCACCTAAATAATACCTGCTCTGTGGGGGGTCCTGTGGGGGTCCTGACCATTGAAGAACAGCATGAAAGGGGGTAACAAAGCATGTAGAGAAACAGATGGACTACAGTCAGTAATTGTAGAACTACAAAGTGCTTCTATATGGTGAGTGGAGCTGATAAAATGGACAGTGAGTGTAGAAACAAGGAGGTGGTTTTAATTTATGTATGCAATCACAGCAGGATACGTTACAATCTGTGCTTTGAGGGCCACCATAAATGTCACTGGTTCAAGCCCCATCACTGCCAGGTTGCTACTGTTGGGCCCTTGAGCAAGGCCCTTAACCCACAATTGCTAAGACTGTATACTGTCACAGTACTGTAAGTCGCTTTGGATAAAAACATCTGCTAAATGCTGAAAGTGGAATAATGGAATAGTTGGCATATAAGTAGATTGATTTAGGAAAAGTTTGGAGTGGATTACAAGGACTGTTTGTATTTAGTTTTTTTATGAATGAATGATGGAATTTGTCTGTTATCGTCGTGTCATTCGCTGCTGGAAAACAAAGAGCAGAATAAAATCCATTAAGATCCTAAGACGTCGTGTCTCCAGCATGAGCGATCTGCAGGAGTCACATGTGTAATAGTTTAAAATGCTTAAATATTTAAAGTCATAAAGATAAGACTGCAAAATAAAAGAAATCCCGCTGGCAGACGTCCGCGGCGGCATCAGGGGGCAGGAACGAAGGTTCAGGACGTGCCGAGCGGCGCGGTCGCCCACGCCAAACAGTCTAAACAGCGAGTCGTAAAACCGCGGGCGTCGGTGTTTGTGTGTTAGCGTGCAGAGGGAGGAAGAAGCCCAGCGCTTGCCAGAGCTGATGTCTGGGACGGAGAGGTCGTAAATACGTCCTCGTGTTAATGGGCCGTGAGAGCGCTAACAACGTTCTCTCGCGACGGAAGCCGCGGGAGGCTAACCCTTCATCACGGCCAGGACGCTGCCAAATCGCGCCCGCTAGACGCGTCCGTAATTACGTTCCAGACACCGCTCTGGGGTGGCACACGCAGCGCTACGTTCAGATTAGCAGCGTTTAGCGGCGCATTCATCCGAAGTGACTCAGAATTGACCCGTGCTGCGCTGAAGACAATCTGAGCTATTGAAACTTGAGGGCCTCGCTCAAGGGCCCAGCAGTGGCAGATTAGCAGATGTGAGGTTTAATCCAGGACTTGCCAAGTTGGCACTGCTGGCACTGTTATGCATCCAGGGTTAGAACACCCTCCACTACATGGACAAAAGTATTCGGACACCCCGTCTAAGTACTGAATTCATGTTTTTTAGACACAACCGTTGCTGAACCAATGATAATCACATTAGCAGGAACAGTTTAGGGAAGGTCCTGTCCTGTTCCAGCATGAACAAGCTCTATACACGTAAACCAAGATGCTCCAGTGTCCTGCACAAAGTCCTGACCTCAGCCCCACTCAACAGCTCTGGCATGAACCGGAACACTGACTGATCAATCAGCGCCCAGCCGTACTGACAGAACGGGCACAAATTCCCATACAAAGTGAAACTTCTGATACAAATAGACAGAGCGGCTGTTGTTCTACCTGAAAAAATCACATAAATGTTGCTGGTAGCTCATTGGTAAAGGTACTGGATTAGTGATCGAAAGGTTGCCAGTTCAAGCCCCGGCTTTACCAATTTGCCACTGTCGGGCCCCTGAGCAAGGCCCTTAACCCTCAGTGGGTCAAATTGTACTCAGATTCATGAGTCCAGAGTCCTAAACGTCCTCAAACTGGTGTCTTTATAATAATTATAAACAGGTGGATGGTTCATAAGGTTGTTTGTTCTTCCCCTATTGTTCCTGTGCACCACAGTGAGAGCAAAACATTCACAAAGCTTCAGTTCAAACAGAGATACGTACACATAACGGTCATAATATACGCCTTTAATTACATTATATTTATCTTATAGCGCTGTCGAGTATAGTGCTAGCTTCCTGACACATCACAAGCTTTATGTTTATACCCCGCCGCCTGTTCTAATGGGGTAAAATAAAGAAATAAAGAAATAAATAAAGAGGCTTTTTAAGACGCTGCAACCTCCACACTCTTCTCTCAATATATCAGCACCCAGTATATTACCCACAAATCCCACCACCGGAGTTCCTAACAACGCATCAATTACTGACTGTAAAGCGGCAGCAGCAGCGTGAAATCCAATCACTTAAAGGTGCTTTACAGAGACCATTATCCACCCGGCACTCACTGAATCAGCCGCCAACAGAGCGCCATTAAATCTGGAGACCTGATGAGTCCCGACGTACGAGGACGCCCACGGCCAGCGTTTCTCATTTACCTTACCTTTACTTTACCTTACCTTTACATTACGTTACCTTTACCTTACCTTTACATTATGCAAACTTACGGTACATTTACGTTACGTTACATTTACATTATGTTTACACCAGTGGCGGCTGCTGGTCTTTCAAAGAGGGGAGACTCATTGTCGGCTTACATCATAAAATTTGTCAATTTATTTATACATCAATTCTGCCCTCCGTTCCTTTTCAAGAAAATGGCCTGTGATCCTATCGTACCAAGTAGGCGTCTTTTCCAGGGATTTGACCAGTGTCATGAAACAAATACTACGAGTGTGTTTTATTTACACAATGAACAATGGAAATGGTCGAGTAATTTCACCAAGCAAATACCAAGAAATGGGTTCCAGTTTGTCTTTCGACTTCACTCGCAAAATCCACGATGGGACTGAAGCTCCCAGTGATTAAGTGATGGTGTAGATCTCAAAATAGCTGTCAATCAAAACGGGATTCAGCCTTTCGACCGATCCTCCAATCATCTTGCAGGTGCTCCGCGTCCAGACCCGCCCACAGCTCCATTCACCCCCAGAGACGCTCAGCGTCCGGGGTCGGGACAAAATCGTGGCATTTATCCAATGACCGGCGAGTTTCGAAGCAATGAAAAAAACCCTCCCATGCAGCCCCATAGAAGTTAAGAGACGCTCAGCTTCTGCGGGCAAATGCATCGACGCTCCGGGAATGTGTGAGAAGTTAACAAAATCGAGTCAGTGGATTTGTGATAAGTAGCTGATTCTGAACGAACTCGTCTTCCAGATGAACGTGTTCTAACGCATTTGTAGTCAATGAAATGTTAACACAACTTACAGTACATTTACCTTACCTTTACATTACGTTACATTTACCATACCTTTACATTATGTAAACTTACGGTACACTTATGTTTATTTATGTTAACATTACGTAAACTTAAGTTACATTTACGCTACCTTTACATTACATAAATTTACGGTACATTTACATTACATTTATATTTGAGGCATTTAGCGGACTCTTTTATCCATGACTGAATACATTTTTAGCAATTGAGGGTTAAGGGCCTTGCTCAGGGGCCCGACAGTGGCATCTCTTAGTGGTAGGGTTTAAACCGGCAACCTTCTAATTACTAGTTTAGTACCCTAACCACTGAGCTGCCATTGTGGCACATTAATGTGAACAATTACAGTTTGATTACAGGCTGATTGATGGAGGATAATGGGGATCAGTGCATGATACGGATCTCTGTCTGAACCCTCGGTCAGGAGTGGAGGTGAAATACTATAGGGGAATTGGATACGACTAGATTGGGAGGATAATTGGGGGACGTTTGCACCAGCATGTAGTAAATCTCTAAGGGATGAAATGTATTTAATATATAAAGTGTGTAGTTTGTGTATTTTGTGTAATTTTAGGTGGATGGGGGGCGTCTGTTATCCTATAAATGGAGGGTAACAAGCTCCAGCTCCGGTTCTCACCTCACTGTTTCAGCTGAACTAGTTAAAATGTTAAAACCTTTATTGGCGGCGTGCAGGACGTCACCGCGCCGCCCAGCCTGATCTACTGCACCATGAAGCACGGCTCCTTAATGCGCTTTTATTTCTCACTAATAGGCGGCTGACATTTAAGAAGCAGGAACGATTCGGAGCTCCGCTGTGATGAACTTTGAATGTAAACTGTGGGTGCGTTAAGGTTCTGTCACCCGCGCCGGGCTCAGGATTGATGGGAATGAAGCCCCGGGTGTTAGTGCACATCATCTGAGCAGGAAACTGCAGCAGTTAGACGTGTCCGACCTGCAGAAACACAATAAACCTGGATCTGTTTCGCTTTAATACGTTCGGCTCTGGCAGTGGAATATACGAGGGGTGAAAATCAAGAGGCTGGAGGTAAGAAGTTTCACTGTGGTTCTAATTATAGGGTCATATCCGATTCCCCATGGTATTCCCTCTCTACTTCTGCAGACCTTTACTCCTGACCGACGAGGGTCGTGACTAACACACAAGTGTGCAGCACCGGCCGCTTCTCATCACCTGCACTAGGTGGGCTCATACGGAGATCCGTATCGCGCACGGAGAGTCACGCACCGAACTCCATTATTCCCCAAAATAAAAGAAAGGATGTTCCCTCTTTAAAAGCAAATCATTTTGGTCCTGAAGCAGTAAACGACCCCCTCATTATCACAGTACCGCTACTACACCACACGGGGAGCACGACTACACTTCAGCGCAGGATCCCGACTCGCTCCTTGATTAAAAGAGAACTCTGGTTAGATAGAACCTTGGTGCTTTTTAGAGAACCGGCCGAGTTTCCAGCAGTTTTTTGGGAGATGAGGATACGTCACCAACAGAGGGCGCTGTACAACAGAAGTAAACAGTACTAACCGGATGACGGAGCGTGTAGATTAACTGTGGGGATTTGTGCTAATGTTACAGATGTTCGTTCAGCTATCGGTGATAAAGAGACGTAGACAGCAACTCGGTGTGAGACCAACAGTTTGTCAGTGTTAGTATTCACACACAGAAATGGACGTATATAATTTTTTTATTTTTTTTATTTCTTTATTTATATATTTTAGATTGTAAACTTTACAGCCAGTGTTGCTTCTCTATCTTCTACACCTGGACAGAGATGTCCAGAAGATATGAAAAAAAGCAGATGCACTAAACTGCCTTAAGCTTAAATTTACTTGAAACTGGACGTCAGATAATTCTGGGGTTCTGGGAGTGGTGTTGAGTTTTAAAGACGTTGAGTTTCGAGGTATTTTTCCCCATAAGGATGTTTGGGGAACCTGTTAATGCTTCCATGGTCCCGTGGAGCTGCAGATATTTTAGTCTCATGTAAAATAATGAGGTTGTTTTTGACTCTTAAACACTGAAAATAACAGAAATATAATATAAACTCACTGAAATACAATTACTAACAGTTACACATCAATAAAAATACAATAAAAGCTGCACTTTAGTTTGACTTCTTTATTGTTTCCTGATGCTTCTTAATGGTGGAGATGCTTGATGTTGGAATACCGTATTCCCTTCAGCACCGGCGCATTCACATGAGAAGTGACAAAACCGCTTCTGCGCCGCTCTGCCGTTATTTCCTATGAAGTGTGACGGCGGTGCACAAAACTTAGCGTGACTTATTGTAGTAAAACAGCGAGTGAGGAATGTGATTAGTGGAGGAACTTATGAGCAGTAATAATGAAGAGAAGTTTAGTGCTCCTGTCTCCTTCTTTTACTACATTAAACCACGTTAAGCTTTATTCTGAACCAGAAGCGTTTTAGACTCTGGGAGAAGCTGATTCTGATTCTCACCGTTTCTCAGAAGCTGGAGCTGTAACACAAGTTTAAAAGTGAAACAGGGAGGAGAATCCAGATAAACACAGATACATGTGGAGCTGTAACCCTGGATCTGACGCTTTGAGTTTTAAAGATTTTGAGTTTAGAGGACGTCGAGTTACAAGGTACCGCTGTACTATATGAAGCTAGTGGGCTCAGACTCGGTGTTTGTAGATTCCTCACAGGCAGCACAGGAACGCTTTTATTTCCACGATTTATAACCCCGCGCCTCACAAAAGGAAAGAAAAACGGGCTTAAACTCGGCAAACGGACTGAAATATTTCATCCCTGATAATGACTGGTGTAGCTGAAGTGCTGCTTTATAGCACGGTAGGGTCTGCCGAGCGGGCCGAGCGCTCTCACCGGTAATAAAAAGCTCTATGCAGATACAGAGATTAGCAGGATTGATTTTGTTTGCATAAGAAATTGCTCACAAAAGGATGGAGATTAAAGAAATGGATCGTTGGTGATGTACAGCGAGGGGAGGAAAATGGGGAAATGAAAACACATTGTGGACGAGCCTGAAAAATTCACACGGGGGACTTAAATATGTCAGGAGTTCATGTTAATGCTTATCGAATCATTACACCCGAGTCCTCGTTATGTTCCTACAATAATAAAGAAATAAAGCAGCCAATAAACCGGCTTCCTTTACTGATTATTAATTTCATCACATTTTTAACCAGCTACTAAGCACACAAAGAATTAAATCTCAGCTCTGCTACCGGTCGGCCGGGCACTGACATGGTGGTGGCGTGTTAGTGTGTGTTGTGCTGGTATGAGTGGATTAAACACATCACTGTCCCTGCTGGACTGAGAATCGTCCACCAACCAAAAATATCCAGCCAAAAGCGCCCCGTGCGACTCAAACAGCAGCAATAGATGAGCGATCGTCTCTGACTTTACATCTACAAGGTGGACCGACTAGGTAGGAGTGTCTAATAGAGTGGACAGTGAGTGGACATGGTGTTTAAAAACTCCAGCAGCGCTGCTGTGTCTGATCCACTCATACCAGCACAACACACACTAACACACCACCACCATGTCAGAGTCACTGCAGTGCTGAGAATCATCCACCACCTAAATAATACCTGCTCTGTGGTGGTCCTGTGGGGGTCCTGACCATTGAAGAACAGGGTGAAAGGGGGTAACAAAGCATGCAGATGGACTACAGTCAGTAATTGTAGAACTACAAAGTGCTTCTATATGGTAAGTGGAGCTGATAAAATGGACAGTGAGTGTAGAAACAAGGAGGTGGTTTTAATGTTATGGCTGATCGGTGTATAATCTAGATTATAATCTATTCTATAAGAATTTGCTCTACCACACTGGGATAAAAAGCCACTTGGGGGCAGTGTTACATCTACAGAGAAGCTTGGTTCTAAACCTCAGTGTATATTCGATAAAAAGCTGAACATTTCAGATCATATTTTTACATTTATTTAATCCATGACCGCAGACTCGCTGCTCTATATTTACCTTCCTCTTGTACCATTTTCTATTAATGCTTCAGATTCCTGCCTGCACTCCACTCATAAAAATCATCTATACATCCAATCATACAAAATATAAGTGCTTCTTAAAGTAGGAATCGAACCGCGTGTAGGAGCGGTGCTAGCAATGAATGCACGTCACCTGTAATAATTCCACTATAGAGGTGATTTATTACTTTCATTTTGCTTTTATTCAGTAAGAAGCTGCAATTCTTCCCCTGCTGGAGACCCCGATGGCGTACGGAGGGTATATCCTTCTGACACGCCCTCCCTCCGTCGCGTGCGTGCTCCACCGACCCCTTCTTATCCCCCTGTACTTTGGTGGATCGGCGCGTGAGGTCGGTCTCGCTCACGTAGAGTCACGCGCTGATCTCCACGTTCCTCCACTTCTGTACAGGCGCCTCGGATACTAACCAGGGTCAAAGACCCCGCCCACTTTTTAGTCCCGTCTTTTCTCACCCAGTAGACTAGTGGCTGATTTTGTCTGCTGCACCATCTGCACTGATGATCGTGCCCACTAGGGGTGCCCAGCCGACCTGATTTTGTCTGCTGCAGGCACTGCTGATGGCTTTGTGATGATGGTGCATGTCCTGAGAGCTCTACACAGGGAAAATCTGAAAACCTTGGAGGTGTAGACAGCTTATTTTATAAATCTGATGAATCTACTCAAAGTTTCGCACTAAAACAGTCCATTATTATGTACATACTGGCGTCTTTTGACCATAAGTGGACAGAATAAGTCACCTACTGAGGATATGGATGGAATCTTTCAACGTACAGCAAATCATGCTTCATGTTGATGCTATTTCAGAAGTTCTGACATGTCTTACTGACCTTTATTCCTACATTTCTGACCTAGGGTCTAAAACCAAGTCATCCAAGGTTTTCAGATTTTCCCTGTGTAGAGCTCTCAGGACATGCACCATCATCACAAAGCCATCAGCAGTGCCTGCAGCAGACAAAATCAGCTCTGTTACCGGTCGGCTGGGCGCCCCTAGTGGGCACGATCATCAGTGCAGACGGTGCAGCAGACAAAATCAGACGCTAGTCTGCTGGGTGGGAAAAGACGGGACTAAAAAGTGGGCGGGGGCTTCGAGGCTGTGTAAGGACCCTGGTTAATATCCGAGGCGTCTGTACAGAAGTGGAGGAACGTGGAGATCAGACCGACCTCACACGCCGATTCATCAAAGTACGGGGGGATTAGAAGGGGTCGGTGGAGCACGCATGCGACGGAGGGAGGGCGTGTCAGGAGGATATACCCTCCGTACGCCATCGGGGTCTCCAGCAGGGGAAGAATTGCAGCTTGTTATTGAACAAACCAAAATGAAAGTAATAAATCACCTCTATATTGGAATTATTACAGGTGACGTGCATTCATTGCTAGCACCGCTCCTACATGAGGAGGGTATATTCTCCTTATTTTTTATTAAGTGTCCATCCATCGATATGAGGCTACAGGCCAGACCTAGACTGTCATCAATTATATTGATTTGATTGATTAATTGATTGATTTACTTTACTGATCCCAAAAGGGAAACTGCAGTGTTACAGCAAACGTCACACAAACACGTCCATGCAGGAAACAGTGATGTAATGTGATGTAAACATAAGATATAAAATATAAACATATATATAAACATAAGGGTATAAGACTAAGACATGCTGATTGGCTTGTTTTTCCACATACTCGTCAATTTGACCCTCACCGTCACGCCCATTTCCATACATTATCTCATTTATTTAATTCACTGCCAAAAATGACTG